>NC_142064.1:166309105-166466883 GCF_059756535.1 Pantherophis guttatus
TACAGAGAAAGTAAACCAAATTCCCTCTGGGTCCAGCATGGGTTTCTGCAGTATGCTTGCTATCGGCTGTCATAGAAACGGGGAGGGGGGCATGGACATTGGGGAAGTAAGCTGGTGTGTAGTAGTCCCATGAGAATTGGAAGAGAGGTTTGCACTCATGAATTATGGTGCTGCTAAGTGGAGTTGTTTATACTCCGTCAAGGTCAACCATCCTGAGACTCCAGATGGGAGAAATACCTGAAGAGGAGCTTTCCCACAACATCATAGTGGATACTGATTGGACTCTCAGTGCTGGATGCAGGGGGAGGGATTTGGGGTGACTTTCAATGTGTAACCTTTGCAGATTTTGAATCACATCTTGCTTTGCTTTCACTGCTATCATTTCAAACTTAGTAAAAGTACATCTTCTCTATTGCAATGGATTTGGGGATTTTCTTGCTTGAGTTTTGAATGGAGGCAGGCCTGACATTAGGCAAGATTGCTTTATCAGCCAACTATGGGGGCTGAGCACTCAATGTCAACCCATGGGAGCAACCGGGAAGAGTCCAGAGCCCCTTTGGCCATGCCAGAGTTAAGATGAGACAGAATGGCTGGAGGAGCTGCAACTTGATGAGGAGCCAGTCCGAGCCAGATGGTGGCTAGGTGTAAGATGGCTGGAAGACCCTGAGGAGCACCCACCGGGGTGACCTTCACTAGAGGTATGGTGACTTTGCCCTGCCTGGCTCTGACAAAGAGGACCTCATGCTGAGCAAGGCATTGCAACTGCAACTGCTGCATGAGGGGATCGAGAGTCGGAGAGCTCAAGAAACCCTTGCCCAGAAGCCTGCCCAGCCATCGCATGGAGAGACAGATCAGGCAGCAGCCACTTCCACAGCCACACTGGTGGCCTCCATTGCTCAGCAGGGGGCAGCTCTGGCTGCAGCTGCTCAGCCAGCAGACGCTGTGGTGGCTCAGCTCCCCCCCCCAATCCCTGGAGGCCCCAAATTCCTAAGGTTCCTCTGCTGGGAATAAAATACAAAGGGGATCCCAAAGCTCTGGGATTCTTCCTAGCCCAAGTCTGGAATCACATCAGGAGTGGAGATGAATTGGGATCTGAGGCAGCCAAAGTGAGATGTGTCACCATGACCCTGGAAGGAGCTACAGCAGAGTTGATTGTTACTCTTCACAACAACAATGCTTCCCAACTAAGGAACTACGACCAATTTATGGTGGAACTTCATCAGCAGTTCAAGGACCCACTAGCCGAATGCAAGGCTAGGACCCGAATGAAGACCATTACACAGGGGCAGAGGTCAGTGGCAGAATACATCCAGGAGTTCTGTGAGCTGGCCTGTCATATGGCCAGCTGGCCTGAGGAAGCCCTGATGGAATGTTACAAGGATGGACTTAACAATGAAATCTATCACATCTGTGTCTCCCAAGGGGCCCCTCGAGAACTCCAGCATTACATGTTGACAGATGAGCTGGAAATTGACCTGGCCAGGGACCAGCACTGTGGCAACCACAGCTGGAGCAAGCCCTCCTCTCCTGCTCGTAAAGATCCCCCCCCAAAGTTGCCAAAGATGGGATAGTGCCCAAACCAAGGTTCATAGCATGCTTCAAGCATGGGAAGGAGGGACACCGGGCAGCTGATTGCGATTTGGCCAAACTGTGCCCCAAATCTGTGGTGGCTTGTTGGGGGCAAGAAGCCTGAGAAGAAGCCGCCAAGGCACCACAAAACAGCCTTGAAGCAGGTGGAGGTCATTGAGTTTGCCTTCCTGCCCAGGGAGAGCTGGGAACTCCAACCCCACTGGAGGAGAGTCAAAGTGACTCTGATGATGACCCCGCCCCCCAGTAAGTTGACATGTGATCCCAGTGACCATCCCAGTGGAGCTAAGGGTGCCTTCGTCAGGCACCCAGGGGAAGATGTTAGCCCTTTTGGACTCGGGGTGCACCAGATATGTGATTAGCCCCAAGGTAGTAGAGAAAAAGGACTGAGACCGAGGACCCTGAGAGTTTTAGACATACAGGTAGTTTTCGACTTACAACAGTTCATTTAATGACCATCGAAGTTACAAAATGTGCCTTTTGACTGTTTTTCACACTTATGACCATTGCAGTATCCCCATGTTCATGTGATCAAAGTTCAAATGCTTGGCAATTGGTTCATATTTATGACCTTTGCTGTGTCCTGGGGTCATGTGATCACCTTTTAGGACCTTCTGGCCAGCAAAGTCACTGGGGAAGCCAGATTCACTTAACAACCAGGTGACTAACTTATCAACTGCAGTGATTCATCTAACAACTGTGGCAAGAAATATAAAATGGGGCAAAACTCACTTAATGAATATCTCACTTAACATCAGAAATTTTGGCCTCTGTAATTTGTTCTGGGAAGAGGAGGGGGAGGGGGGAGGTTGAGGTAGGGAAGGGGGGGCGGAATATGTAAACTTTTTGTAAAACTTTTCAAAAAAAAAAAAAGAAAGAAAGAAATTTTGGCCTCAATTGTGGTCGTAAGTGGAGGACTACTTGTATTACTTCAGATTTTCTGGTGATTGGGTAGTCCAGAGCCATCCAAAATATTAGTTACCTCTTCCCAAATGTGTTGCTTAGCCAAAGCTTTTCGTGACTAATTAGCCCAGGAGAAATTCCAAGCATACATCAAAGTTGCCCAGCCATGATACACTTCAACCAGGGCAGAAAACACCTGAATTGAATGTATAATTCTATTATACATAGTGAATGTATATTAATTATGAATTCAATTATAAATTATAATGTACCATTAATATAATTAATTGTATCTGCATTCCCAGGACCTAAAGGCCCTGGGAATGGATATTAACAACTGGGAAACCTTGACCTCCAATCGTTCAGCTTGGAGGCTAAAAATGCAGCATGGGCTTCTCCAATTTGAAGGCTGAGGCAAAGAGGCAGTCCCGGAACCAGCAAAATCTAGGGCCTGGGCCGGGGACATAATGTATCTGCCCTCAGTGTGGAAGGGATTGCTACTCTTGAATTGACCTTTTTAATCATACTAGATCCTGTTTTAGGACCTCTTTCCAGAGCACGATACCATAGTCTCTTGAGACTGAAGGATGCCAATGATGATGTATCTGCAGCTATTAAGATTGTTGGCTATGCAGGTATAAAGATAGCCAGAGAAATTATTGAAGTCTAGGAAACAGGCCACTTGTCAGTCAACAGGAGTGCTGATTTACCACCAACTTACCAGGTGCTTAGGAGCCAAAGTACAAGGAAACATCAGCCAATCACCAGCCATCAACCAATAGGAAGGCACCACATAAATATGACTGATGGAATAGCCCAAAACACATATTTCGGTAGGGAGATATTCCCTGAAGATGGGCTCCAGCACCAGTCCAAAAACTCGGAAAAGTAAACCTCTCGTCCAGATTGGATCATGCAACATTATCCTGGGATACATATATTTGCCTTCAATCTTCTTTCTCACTCTTTCTCTTTCCTCAGACTAAGATTATGTTTTTAGAATAACAGAGTTGGGAAGAATCTTGGAGTTCTTCTAGTCCAGCTCCTTGCTAGAGTAGGAGACTATACCATTTCAGACAAGTGGCTGTCCAGTCTATTCTTAAAAACTTTCAGTGATGGAGCACCCACAACTTCCGAAGGCAAGCTGTTCCACTGGTTAATTGTTCTCACTGTTAGGAAATTTCTCCTAAATTCTAGGTTGCTTCTCTCCTTGATTAGTTTGCCAGGTCCAAGCTCATGTGTTCATTATAGCTGCCATCTATCTTCCTCAAGATCATCTCCATAGTCTTCTGAAAGGACAGACAGTTGTTTGGTTTCCAAAGTAGAAGACAAACTTGTGATTCTGGGATTTTGAGTTGCTTTGTGGAACTTAGTCTGCTAAACCTTTCATTTCACCCACTGTGAATCTATTTTGATTCATGGCCGTGTTCCTTCTATTCCTTAAAAGCTCCAAGTAATAAAAAAGAAAGGACTGTAGCTGAAATAAATGCATGGTTAAATATTTTAGTAGAGTAATTTCCAGACCCTTTTGGTTTGGATGGAAATGTAGTTAGTTTGTATAGTGGAAAACAAAGCAACTTTAGTTTAACAAATCAAATGAATGGCAGTTTAAAGAGCCAATTTATACAATTTAAACAACTAAAATTGCTGTTTTATCTCTCCTGAGATTCATTTGCAAAATGAATTTGGATTTGGTTGGTGAAAGTTTTGCAAGAATATTGGAGAAAGCTAAAATAGGACGATTAAAAGTGAAAAGAAGGAAGAAATGGAAGAAAAGAAGAAATGGAGTTTTCAGCAAGGAGAGGCTCTTTTGAAGGAGTTTGTTTTTAAATCCTGGTAAATGCCTGGACAAGTTCCTGTGGTTTTCTTGGCAAGATTTCAGAAGATTTCAGGTAAGGTTTACCTGCCCTTACCTGTTTCCTAGATCTGAGAGAGACTGACTGGTCCAAGGCCACCCAACTGGCTTTATGCCTAAAACAGGACTAGAACTCCCAGTCTCCCAGTTTCTAGATTGGTACTTTAACAACTGCATCAAGCTGTCTGTCTGTCTGTCTGTCTGTCTGTCTGTCTCTCTCTCTCTCTCTCTCTCTCTCTGTGTGTGTGTGTGTGTGTGTATGCATGTATGTATTTAACTGTGTTCATATGGTACTCAGTTCCAAAAAAATTACATGTTACACTAAACAGTGTTTTGTATACTGTAAACATAAACAGACATTATAGTTTGGTGTGTTCTTGGTATGTGAGGTCAGCCACATGATTTCATTGGATGTTTAGTATCCAAGAGCCGAGGTGGCGCAGTGGTTAGAGTACAGTACTGCAGCAGTGGTGGGTCGCTCCCGGTTTGGTCCGGTTCCATAGAACCGGTAGTAAAACCAGCAGGAGGCTTTGCCCACCTGCCACGATGTCATCATGGGTGATCTGCACATGCGCAGAAGCTTCCCGTTGCGAACTGGTAGTAAAGGTAAGTAGAATCCTGCACTGCAGGCTACTTCAGCTGACTGCTAGCTGCAGTTCGGTAGTTCAAAACTCACCGGCTTAAGGTTGACTCAGCCTTCCATCCTTCCGAGGTCGGTAAAATGAGGACCCAGATTGTTAGGGGCAATATGCTGACTCTGTAAACCGCTTAGAGAGGGCTGTAAAGCACTGTGAAGCATATATAAGTCTAAGTGCTAAGTATATTGTTGTGTTTTTTTTCTGTTGTCTACTGGTGCAAAAGCTTAGCAAAAGATTTCGAGCTTATAGCCACATTTTGAGATCTTTCCAAATGAGATGGGGAATTGATGGCCTCACCAGAGGCTGTTGATCTACAATTTCCCTCAACATTAGTCGCTACTATAAATACTAGATCCGTTTCAATCAGATGACATGTCTAGATTTGAAAAAGTCATATCTCCTGATGAGTTATACTCTGCAAGGATTGGATCAATGAAAGGGATGGAACCTTGCCGATCTCCAGGTCTAGCAACTTTTTAAGCTTTTAGTCATAATGTTCAGCAGAATTGGCTGCGTGAGAGCAGATTTCAGAAAATTCCCATCCTAACATCTACAGTATAAGGAACAGGCCTTTTAGCATCTATAGGAATAAGGTCTAGTGATGGTTAACCTTATAGGATAAGATACATCCTAAACAAAGGGATTTTTCAGTGGCAGATCTCTTTCAACAAAATAACATCTCAGTTGTGGGACTGTTGTCTCTCCTTCCCACCTGACATTTCTTCATCTTAGCGACTTCCTTTGATGCTGGGTTTCTGGGGAGCAGTAGGGGTACTAGGAATCCTGAGGTAAAAAAGGGGAAAAAAAAGGTTCTGGAATGAGGAAATTGGAAGAAGATGCCAGGAAAGAAAAAATAAAAGAATCCAATACAGTTGCCTCATGTGTAGAGAGACCCACTACAAAATATATTTGGAAAACCATACTAAAAAGCATGTTCTGCATTTGTTAAACCGCCCAGTGGCTTTTAGCACATCGATTTTCCTCTTTTGGATTAAACCCTTACAGAAATGATGTATAAAAATAGAATTCAATGAGCCAAATTGTCTCACATCGACAAATCATCATTTGCTCCGAAGAGAGTGGATTCAATGTGAAATGAAAACATTTTCTCCCTTGCCAAGCCATGACCCCCTGCCTGCCAAGAGTCAAGACCATCCATTCCCCATTGAGCTACTCAATTGCTATTATCCTAGAAATTCAAAAGGCTGTAGTAGAGCACAGTGGGAGAGAAGTGGAGGGGTCTAGGAGGTGGATGTCTATAGTGGCTGTAAATAAAAGTATATTTTCTATAAGTGGGACCAGGAATCTCTGGGACCTGCAGAGCAGGTTTGCTATAAAACGCTTTATCAATAGGCAGACTATGTATTTCACTTTAGAAGTAACATTCAGTATTAGGGCCTGTTGCTCAATAGATGGGACAAGAAAATCCAGGTCTCTGGAACATAAGGCAAACCAAAAAAACTTTAGACAGCATTAGTAAAGTGAAATTATTTAAGCTGAATTCAACCCCAGGGTATTTCATTAATATGTCAAAGCACTTTTTCTGGCCAAATTGCCAAAGTAGATAGAAGGGCTCCCATCAAAATCCTAGCTGGGCCTCACCCTACATAGCTTCTAATCTCAAAGTCAGCCAGATACTACAGCCACTTGCTAAGGCTTTGTAAATTAGGAGAGGCCTCTTGCATTGCGTTTGATGCTTACATGCCAAAATCAGAACATTATAAAAATATTCTGCAAAACTACATACTTCAATTTATGACAGTTCATTTAGTGACTGTCTGAAGTTGCATCACTGAAAAAAGTAACTTATGACCATTTCTCACACTTATGACCATTGTAGCCAGCGGTGAGATTCAACTGGTGTAACAACTGGTTCACTTCGCACGCACGCCAAATGGGCGATCCACCCACGCGCAGTACATTTGAAAACAGCACCTTCTACTGCAGCTCCAGTGAATAAAATAGCTCAGGCGTGGCAATCCGTACTACTGCGCCAATCATCTGGGCTTCAAACGAAAGAAATAAAGGTAGGCATAGCACAGGGGCAGGTGGGCGGGCCTAGCTGATGGTCGGAGCGAACTGATTCGCTCTCAGCTGATCATCGGAGCTACTGGTTATTATCCCGAACCGGTCCGAACTGGCAGAATCCCACCCCTGATTGTAGCATCTTCAAGGTTACATGATCAAAATTCAGATGCTTGGCAACTGGTTCATATTTATGACCATTGCAGTGTCCCGGGGTCCATGTGATCACCTTTTGAGACCTTCTGACAAGCAAAGTCAACAGGGGAGCTAGATTTACATACCAATCATGTTGCTAACCTAACAACTGCAGTGATTCACTTAACAACTCTGGCAAGAAAGGTTGCAAAATGGGGCAAAATTCACTTAACAACAGTCTCACTTAGCAACAGAAATTTTGGGCTCAACTGTGGCCATAAAATGGGGACTACCTGTAGTGGCTTTTCTTTTGTACAAGGCTTGATTCAATTTGTCTCCTCACACAGAGGGTATTTTATTCCCCCCAATCAAACAACAGATTGTTGAAAGCTATCTAAAGCATCTGGCAACTGCAGTGAACCCCTGCCTCTCCCTACATTCCAGCGGTAAATTCCACACGTCAATATATTAAATTTCAAATTAAAATTCATTAAAACTATTCTCACATCTTGATAACAAAATATAACATTTAGAGCTAAGAGATCTCAGATGAAAACTCCAGAGGATATCTAGAGGTCAGCAAGGGGTTGGAGTTTTCAGTATCTCCTTTCTACCATCTTTCAACATCTGAATTTTTTTCAGCCCAAAGGCTATGATACAGTCAATTTATTTCCATTATAATGCTGCCTTTAATTCCTTGTGTCATTACTTGTTTTACCTTCACTCACACAGACACACACCCAAAAACCCCAAAACAAATATAATTTGCATTCTCTGCTCCTTCAAAAACTCTCCGACTTGATTTGTTTTTCAAAAATAAACAAGTCTTCTGCTTTCTTAATTCTTGGCCTTCTTTCCTTCCCCATCTGTAAAGGAAAAACAAACACAACCAGAATGAAAATGCCAATAAATTTGCAACAAATAGAAGAAAAAGAAATAATGATTTATTCATTCGCATTAAAAGCATTGCTCCACAGTTTTGACTCATTTTGTTATTGCTTCTCCTTTTTTCAGATATACAATTTTTAAAAAGTATCTTCCCTCACCACAACAAGCACATCAACAAATGACTGATTTATTTACATTAAGGTACTTCCTCTAAAGTTTTAGTTCCTGATTTTCCTTTTGCACAGCCATACAATCAACAGAAGAAAGACTAAACCATTTAAGGTCCCTATTCTAGGACCTAAACTCTAAGCCCCAGTAACAGTATTAGAAAATATTCTCCCTCGGTATGAGTTTAGCTGTCCCAAAGCAGCCACATTTGGCACATTTTGCAAAAGAGATGGAGCTGTGATCTCTGGACAGAAGCTGCCAATCACAAGGTTGATCTGCACAATGAAATTGTCCTGGTGGGAGTACGGGCCACAGACCTTTTCTTGATGGCAGGAATGCACATTGTGTTCTCTAACGGCCCTCCACCCACTGGGAAGGCAACCTCTGACCATCTTTTTCTGCTACGTGTCAAAAGCAGTGTTTTTTTGGACTTCTGGCAGCACACACGGCAGGTGTCCTGCTGTGATCCGTTTCATGTAGGCAAATTGGATACCGTACAGTGTGGCAGGAATGTTGGCTACTGCCTTCTACCGCTGTTTTGTTTTTTAAATCATTTTCATTGAGGAACTATACAAGGTGGGCACCACACCAGCCACTCTTTCTCTTCTTTTAATCAGGTGAAGTAGACCAGAGTTCTGCCAAGAACTGAACTATTTAAAGAAGGACCAGGGGGTGACATGATGGCAGTCTTCCAACATTTGAGGGGATGCTACAAAGAAGAGGGGGTCAACCAATTCTTCAAAGGCAGGACAAGAAGCCCAGGATGGAAACTAATCAAGGAGAGAACTAATGTAGAACTAAGGAGAAATTTCCTGATGGTTAGAATTAACCATTCCAGTGAATCAGTAGAATGGCTTGCCTCCAGAAATTATGGGTGCTCCACCACTGGAGGTGCTTAAGAAGAGATTGGATAGCCATTTATCTGAAATGGCATATAGGGTCTCCTGCTAGAGCAGGGGGTTAGACTAGAAGACTCCCAAAGCCTTTCCAATTCTGTAATTCTGTCAAAATACAAATCAATCAGTACATTTCACCTTTCAGCCCATGTCACAGAAAGCCCATTTCATTGGAAATGAAGGGGGCTATGTTGTTACGTTTACCCATCCATCAGTAAGTGCACCATAGGGAAAAGTGTTAAATACAGCAGGCAGGAGACAATGGGGAAGGGTCATACAAATCTGTCCATAGAAACCACATGATCTCAAAGAGTTGTTCATGGAAAAGAAAAAAGAAAATTGAAGCCAGATTACCTGGCGTGGATGAGGGAGCTAGAGAAGCAAAGGAATCCTCCAGACAGGAACCATAGTAAATACCATCTGGATAGAAGATCAGGAGATCAGCATGGCCAAATCAGAAGAAGAAATGAAAGGCAGAAGATAGTATCTTAAACTGGCTTAGGTTCCAACCAGTATACTCTACGCTTGAGAGTGAAGCAGTTTAAGGCAATAGTGTGGAAAAGCCCCCAATCATATTCAGAAGAGCAGACTCTAAGTAGCTTGTTTGTCTGGATCATATCACTGCATTCTGAACTGCAGAATTTTGGACACTGTGAAGGAAGCTTGATTCCCGGGTCATGTTAGAAGCCTGCAAATTTGCCTCTACCAAGGGGTGAGTAATTCACACCAAGGATGTCATGCTACATGAAATGTTTGCTAGGATCATCAAAACCATGACACTTTCACCATTTTTTCAGGGAATAAGAGTGTCTCTGACCAAAGACTCTCAGAAGAGAAAAAGCCGAGGTTCCAACATGAATAGACCACCAAGAAAGCTGATTCTTTTCTCTTCTCTCTATTTACTGGAGTCACCAAACCATCATGCTGCCCACAATGAGTACACTACACAAGAGGGGAAGGAAGAGAATGTGGTTGGGTCCCTATCTAAAAGAGGTGGGGTGGGGGGTTGGTCAGAAACAAAGAATTGCTTTTTCCCTTTCCCTTTTTCTCTTTTTCCCTCTTTCTCTCCCTCTCCCCAAAAGAAAACTGTCATAAGTTTTTTTTTTAAAAAAAAAGAAAGAGTACAAAGGGATCAGAACAAGCCAGAGAACTATTTTTCACAGAGAACTGTTTCTCATCACCAAAATGATAGCTCCTTTATACTGTCCATAAGACTACACCGTAAGTCTTCTGATCCATACAAAACTCAGCTGTTTTGAAGATTTAAATTCACTACAAAAACCTTTGTTGGTAAATAACTCTCCCCCTTCCAGGAAAAAAAAAAGGTTTTGCTGACACTGTTTTTGTTCCCAAAGGGTCTGCTGTGAATAGAGATCCCCAGGCACCATTTAGGGAAAGGAGCCGGAGTATGGCTCCCCAGCTTCTTTTCGAGAGGAGGAAAACAGCCCAGATCATTTCTGTGACTCGCCCTCTCTTGGTCCAGCAAGGACTCAGCAGCAGAGGGCTGCCTCCGATTTTTGAAATGTTGCTTCTCTTCAAAGTAACCCTACCTAGTGCTGTGCAAAGGCAGTTCCACAATGCTGAGCGTCATCGAGCAGCATAAATAGCAAGCACGAGTGAATGTGGAGATTGGGAGGGCACAGATTTCAAACATACTTGGCTCTCCCCATCTCTTTTCTGCACACCCATTCCAAATGCCTTAAGCTTTTGGGTTCCAGGCTGCTTCTTTTTGTCTGCAAAGACCCTTTAGTCACATTTTGGCCAAGTCTGCTGGGGGGTTTTTTCCCCCACCCTTAATTTTATTTTATTGCCCAAGAAGAAACCTCATCAACTGGATTTCACTGAAGTCAGGTTTGAATCTAGATTTTATATGTTTACTTTGTTTGCTGTTTTCCCCCCTTATTTTGGGTAACCCCTTGAAATGTGGATGGTTTACCTGACTGACTGACTGACTGACTGACTGAGATGAAAGATAAATTTCTGTCTAAGTAGCTTGAAAAATGTGTGATGTGCTTGGATTAATGCAAAATGTAAAGCTCAGCTATATCCAGTGTCTGCTGAGGTGTTTCTCTAGACCTCCCCGGGCATGCTGAAAATTTGATTTGACAAACTGATTCAGTTGTAAAATCAGTTCTGCACAGCGAGTTGCTCTGCTCTTTTGGAGGGGGGAAGGGGAATTGTCGCTTGAGTCTTTTTAATCTTTTTCCAAACCGACCAAAGTGATACAGTAGACGTAGAAACCTTTTGGCAGAAAACTACTGCTATAATACTTAACAGGAGCTTGAGGTCAAAAGAGTCAGAAACTTAAATACATTGAACATACAGGAGGGTGAAGATGTGATTGCTGCTGTTGTTTGAAAAGCAAATAGAGCAGAACGTACTGGCAGGGTGAGAATTGTTGGGCCTCAAAAAGGCATTAATTATTTCCTCCATAAACCTCTCCTCTGAAATTAATATTGCTTTAGGAGTAGATCTTACAGTATTACCCACATCACCATCACCATTTATTTATTTATTTATTTATTTATTTATTTATTTATTTATTTATTTATTTATATCACTCAGTTGTCTGATTAAGAATACCTTCCTCCCCCACCCCCCGGTGTGTGTGTGTGTGTGCTTGTGTGTGTTCCTATAACTCAGCATTTGCAAGCTGGATTTTATTGGGCATTCATTCAAGTCCTTGCAAATTTGCATGGAAGCCATACAGCAAATAAATGAATGCTGTGAGGTAAACTAGGCTGAGAGAGATTAACAGCCAATCAATTTCATGGAGCTGAAGCTTTCAGGTCTCAAGGTAACAAATTATTCAAATGAACTCCAGGCGGATTATCGTAATTGTATGGAATTTACTGTCATAAAATTTGCTGATAGCCTCTAGGTCAGTAGGTTTTAAAGGCCAAACAGATTTGTGGAAGGTAATTTCTAAGGGCTGATAGAGAGCAAACTTTAATTGTTCCCCCTTACTACTTTAGTAGTGCTGAGCGCAATATGGATTTTAAACAGTTACTATGATTTTGAATTGCTTTAAAAATAACAATAGGTTGCCCCAGACATGCCATATTTTATACCATGCAGGTATTATGAACTACTGATATTTATAATGTGCTGTCAATGTACATAGCATTTTATAAAGAAGAGATATGATAAGCCTGGCTGCCCAAGGAGCTTACACTCTAAAATAGATCTAAGGAAATGGAGGGAAGAGAGAAACTGAGGAATGGATAAGCAGAGGAAAAATCTTTCTATTGTATATATCTTGATAGAGCTGCATACTAGAATACAGAACTATTTTAAAAGTTCCCTGAAAAGGTGGGTTTTGAAAAAGGGCTTAAAAGGAAATAAAAGGGGTGGTCACGTTGCGGAATCCTGAAGGAGAGTTGACCTCCTATCCATTTATCAAGCAGTAAAGGAAAGAGTGAGGAGCCACAGGAAGGACCAGGAAACGTTGAAAGGAATGTAAGAGGTAAGAAGGTAAGAGTACATGGTAGCTCAGTGGCTAAGACGCTGAGCTTGTCGATCAAAAGGTTGGCAGGTCAGTGGTTCAAATCCCTAGTACTGCGTAAGGGTGAGCTCCCAATACTTGTCCCAGCTTCTGCCAACCTAGCAGTTTGAAAGCATGTAAAAAATGCAAGTAGAAAAATAGGGACCACCTTTGGTGGGAAGGTAGCAGCGTTCCGTGCGCCTTTGGCATTAAGTCATGCCGGCCACATGACCATGGAGATGTCTTCAGACAGTGCTAGCTCTTCGGCTTTGAAACGGAGATGAGTACTGCCCCCTAGAGTCGGGAATGACTAGCACATATGTGCGAGGGGAACCTTTACCTTTTTAAGAGATAAGAAGGTAAGAATAAGGGCATAGGAGATTTTGAAGATAAAGACAAAATCCTGGTGAGATACAAAAGAGAAAGCAAAACAAAGCAGGAGGAAGGTGTGTGGTCAGATTCAAATGATATGGTTAATTCTAGCAGTGTCATGCCAAAAATGAGACCAGGGAAAACTAGAATAAACTAGAATATATGCTTACCCACAAAGAAGCTGTATTCTCAGGTAATTCACTAATGAACTGAGTTAATGTTTATAAAAGGCCATTTAGGTTTCTTTTACTAAAATATAATGGTGGCTATAATTATTAGACTTGTTCATTCCAGTTACATAGATGTAGAACAGTGGTTCTCCTGGCCAAATGCACAGCAAACTGTCCTTTTTTCCTATTACAGATAGCCGGTGGGCCAGAGATGGACTAACAATAAATTGAAAAGAAACAAATGTTGAAGCAGCCAAACATCCCATCTCCTTCCCCCCAAAAACCTGTCAACTACTAATAAGCCTGGGAAATAAAGAAAGCCTAAGAAACAAAAAAGCTACAGCATTATATTATTCTGCCTTACAGTGTTTTTTCTGCCCTTTCTCTAGAATAAATACAAGGTTGAAGATCACAGATGTTTCTGACATTTCAACAGAAATTAATCTCAGCTCAGCAGTATTTCCTTCCGTTCCCTCTTCTCTTCAAAGAATCAAATATTGCCTGCTGCTGATTGCTCAAGGCATGTAAAGATAGAACCTTTACGAGAATGGATGGCACTATCTCCTCCACCATTAGAGTGGCCACAGACACAGAAACTGGCAGCCCGCTCAGAAGCAACCCTAATATTTCTTCCAACAACACATGGGGTGAGGCCTTCTCTGCCAGCTCTTTGGAGGACATCATAGCCACCTGCACCATTGGGACCATCCTGTCTCTTATGTGCATAATTGGAGTGACAGGCAATGTCTACACCTTGGTTGTGATGTGCCACTACATGAGGTCTTCTGCCTCCATGTACATCTACATCATCAACTTGGCCCTAGCAGACCTGCTCTACCTTCTCACTATCCCTTTCATTGTGGGGACTTATTTCATTCAGGAATGGTACTTTGGAGATACAGGTTGCCGGATCCTTTTCAGCTTGGATTTCCTCACCATGCACGCTAGCATTTTCACCTTGATGGTGATGAGCACAGAGAGATACTTTGCAGTGCTGAAGCCTTTGGACACTGTGAAGAGATCCAAGAGTTATCGGAAAGCAATTGCCCTCATTATCTGGGTGGCATCTCTGCTTCTCACCCTGCCAATGCTGATTATGATCCAGCTGGTGCATGGGGAAAAGAATATTTGCCTCCCCACCTGGAGCAAGTTGTCTTACAAGATCTACATCACCATTCTCTTCTGCACCAGCATTGTTGGCCCTGGTGTCATCATTGGGTATCTCTACGTTAGACTAGCAAGAACCTACTGGGTGTCCCAGACCACTTCCTTGAAAGAGACCAAGCGGCTGCCCAATCAAAAAGTCCTCTACTTAATCTTCACTATTGTCCTGGTCTTCTGGGCCTGCTTCTTGCCGTTCTGGATCTGGCAACTGCTCTTCCAGTACTACGAGCCTCTTCCCATGTCTCCTAAAGCCACTAGGAACGTCAACTACCTGACCACCTGCCTGACCTACAGCAACAGTTGCATCAACCCTTTCCTCTACACCTTGCTGACCAAGAACTACAAAGAATATTTGAGGAATAGGCAGCGTTCTTTTCACAGCAGCCGCAACTACTTCCAGAGAAGGAACCGATTTCAAAGGATTTCTGGGAGATCTTTGTCAACAACCAGCCAGCATTGTACAGAGACATTTATGCTCCCACCCATTCCAGGGGGAAGTAATAGCCCATGATGAAAGAAGCACACTTCCAAAATCAACTGTCATCAAAGTCAGAAGAAGAAGAAAGAAAGCATTACATCTGAAAGGGAGGGATTGTAGAAGAGGTACACGCTGGGTTTAGAGTTTTGATGATATTTGTCATCATAGTAAATCAGGAAAAAAAACTTATGTATTTCATACAACCCATGATATATCACTGTAAGTTTTTGCTTCTTGAAATTTTATTATTCCTATTGTGAACAGTATTCACTCAAGCAGAATTATTTGGGAGATAAGGGTATGAATAAAAAACATGTTAATTAGTTTTATGTTTAAGCTGGAAGGTAGGTGGCACTTTTGTGGAAATTGAATTTGAGGGAAATGTTTGACTTGCTACTGAATTCGTATCATCTAAATTCAGATACAGGGACTAAAAACTTGGGTACGTGTTATCCGGCAGATTTTTCAGGACTGACAGTTGTGAGTCTTGTGGATAAAACCGCTTTATGCACACTTACACATTCAAATCTGTTTGTCTTTTACCCCAGCACATTCTTCACTGATCATCTCAGGTGAATCTCTTTATGCTTCAAAAAATAATTCCAAATACATAATTTGGACCTGAGAAAAAAGTGCTGTGACTGCTTTATGGAGCTGACTCATTAATGTTAATATGAATCTTAAAGCGGTCCCTCTTTAGGATTTTTTTTTTCCCACAAAGAAGTTTCATCTTCCCTCTCAGGGGTTATTTTAATAAATAGTAGAACAGTCCAAAACACTTTTCCCAAAGCGTGTTTTTTTTAAGCATACACAGCTCTAGTGTCAAATATTATGTGGTAATATTATAAATACAGATATTTAATCCTCAGTTTACAACCACAACCACAACTGAGCCCAAGATTTCTGTCGCTAAGCAAGACATTTGTTATGTGAATTTTGCCCCATTTTATGACCTGTCTTGCCACAGTTGTTAAGGGGAATCACTGCAGTTAGAAACAGGATTGTTAAGTGAATCTGGCTTCCCCGTTGACTTTGCTTGTCAGAAGGTTGCAAAAGATGATCATATGACCCTGCAACCATCACATGACACTGATCACATGACACTGCAACCATCATAAATATGAGTCACTTGCCAAGCAGCTGAGTTTCAATCATGTGACCATGGGGATTCTGCAATGGTCATAAGGGTAAAAAATGGTCATAAGTCACTTTTTTGTAACCTCGAACAGCCACTAAATGAACTATTGTAAGTTGAGGACTACCTGAACATAAGACATACACAAGAAATAAAGATTGTTCAATGAAAACAAATCAAAGAGAATATAATTTAGCGTCTCTGCAGTTATAACAGTTGCTGTGTAGTATTTGTTGGTTAACATAAACAAGAATTAAACAGGTTGATCTTTAAGAGCCTTGCTTCAGGGCTGGGCAGAAAGTTTAAATAACAAGTGTCTGTGCAAACCCCATTAATTTCTTTTAGAAGGAAGTCTACGGCAGGGATCTCCAATCTTGGCAATTTTAAGACTTGTGGACTTCAATTCCCAGAATTCCTCAGCCAGCTTTGGTGAAGTCCACAAGTCTTAAAGTTGCCAAGATTGGAGACCCCTAGTCTACAGGATCCAGCATTTACATTTGTAAAATGTAGAAACATTTTACAAAGCAACCTGTAATATTGTCATCAATCCATAAATAGTGGGGTGGTTCTTTTTTTTTATTATTTTTTGCTCTTAGGACCACTTACTACTTTTAAAAGTTATGGAGGACCTCCAAAAGAGCTTTGGTTTATATGGGTAATATTTATATTTTCCATATATTAGAAATTAAAATCGATGCATTCATGGAATATTTATTTATTAAATCACATAAAAATAACACTTAAATTCATGAGATATTAACATAAATGAAATATTGACCATAAAAAGCCCTATATTTTAACCAATTTTAAAAAAAACCAGAAGTGTGCCATTGTTTTAAATGTTTGTAATTATCTTCAATAGCTTGGAAATACTTTTGATTTCAAGGACCCTTGAGGGGTGTGTTGGGAGACCTCCATAGGTTCTAGTATTCCCTTTTAAAAAACCCAGCCATAAGCACTTTAATACTTGTATTCTTATCCTGTGATTTAAAAAAACAACAACCCAATTTTCTAAGAAATCTGTATCAATGTTGCTAGAGAATTGTGGCATTTTGAAATTCTGCAACATTTCCCACATAACTGAAGGTGTGCTTTGTATCTTTTTTTTTTTTTTTTTTTTAGTGGGAGTCTGGTTTCAATACGTTTACCTTGCCAGGTTCTACAGGTCAATGAACAGTGTGTCCATTATTTTTTTTTACTTCATACAAAATATAGGTATTCCGTCATTAGGAACAGCAGTCATCTCCAATATGACATGGAAAGTGGTTTTCTAGATTTTTCTCCATGCACCAGGAAAACCTTGAGATTTTTCTGGTCATGAGGCAAGGAATGCATCTGCTGGTTTTCAATATTATAAAAGTTGGTGGTGGAGTGGGGAGAGAACAATTATCCCATTACTAGTAAATAGAAAATCTCCAGCCCAGTATAATACATGGCTTTACCAACCATAATATAATAGGGCTGCACAAGTTATTTGGAAGAAAAAAAAATGATGCTTCCTTCCCTTCCTCTTTTTCTCTTTATGTTAGTTTTGTATTTAAATGTTTGTTTTTGAAATTTAATAAAGATATTTAAAATAAAAAGATGATACTCCCTGTTAAAACCTCTATTACTTCTTCCACAGTCAAATCCAAAATGTGGCTGTGAATGTACACACATGAGGAGAAAAGAGGAGAGTTCAAATCAGCCGTGTGAAACTAGACAAAGATACAGCTGCTTTCATCATTTAAACGCGGGCCTTGTATACATTCCCACACATTGCAAAGCTTCACCCCACCCGCTGGATTTGCAAACGCTGTACCAGAGGAAACTTATTATTTTCTTAGAGTTTTTGAGAACTATCCAGGTCCTCCCAATGGCAAAGAATCCTAATTTGCATTCATGCATACTTATTATATGTATGTCAACTGCACATAAACTTGCAGGATATTGTGGTGTCCAGCAAAAAGAAAAAGAATGAAAAAACTGATACTTTAAAGAGTATAACCACAATTTGGGGGGGGGGTTAGTTTTTTTTGTTTTGTTTTTTGTTTTCAGTGAGGATACGTTGAAGGAATTAATTCCAAATGGTATTTTTCTAAATCAGGGAGTTATAGAAAAGAGTAGGATAGAGAAAAGAGATTAAAAAGAACAACTCCTAAAGCAAGAGCCTCCATTGTTGGCAGTAGTTAACCTAGATTTTATTGGTTTCTGAAACAAAACAGGGTCAGCTGTAATTAGCATTTGAGTAGAGACCACCAGGGAATCCCAAGACTGGGGAACCTAGTTTAGATCCCACCAAGAAGAATGTAACAGAAATTTATTTCTAGTCTACAATGAGTCATCAGGAATTGAGTCGGACTTGAGAGCATCTTTACATAAATTCGCTTGAAGGGAAAATGTTGGTTATGAGTTTCAGGTTGGTAGATATGGTGATAGGAGAAAAGTGTATAAAAGAAATTAATTGGCTTGTGTACCAATTAAGGAGGGAATCATGCAAAAACCTACCTGTTCTTGCCTGCTGCATAAAAAAAATGGAAGCTGGTTGAGAAAGGAGGAGATCCCTCTGACTGGCAAATAACATAGAAGAAATATCCTTCCTCAAATCCTGAACTTCTAAATTTTTACTCCGGGAGGGAATTTAGTAAATTAAAATAAACAAAATCAAGTGGCACTGTGCTTAGAATGCAGTTTTGCAGGCTTATTTTGCCCACAGTCTAGAGTTCAATCCTGATGGGTTTAAGATTGACTCAGCCTTCCACCCTTCCAAGGTCGGTAAAATAAGGATTGTTGGGGGCAATACACTAACATTGTAATCCACTTAGAGAGTGCTGTAATGCACTATGCAGTGGTACATAAGTCTAAGTGCTCTTGCTATTTATTGCCTTTGTTTGGATAGTTGCAGAATTGGGGCGATCCAATTAAGTTTCTGCAGGGTATATAAAGCAAAGTGATCAGTTTAATCATGTGTAGCCAGGCTGCCATGTCCACTTCTCAAACTCAGCAGCCCACCAATCATAAAAAGGAAGCAGAGACAAGGCAGAGTTTGCTGTCCAGTACCTGATGTCTTTGTGATGGTTTATCATCAACTTTCCCCAGTCTGATCCCTTTCCAACCCTCTTGATAACTAATCCATTTAACTTCTTGTGATGCTTGCCATAAAGGACACGGGCTGACATTTAAAAAATTACCACAAATAATCACTTAAGCTCTTCAATTGAAAGGAATATCCAGGCTGATCTGACCTGGATGTTTGCTGGAAGATTCTGACTCTGATAGTCAGAATAGATAAACGTGAGGGCAAAGACATGAATGCATTGGCAGGATGAAGTGTTGTCTGTTTAAATATATGCAACATGTGACTGAAATGCCAACAGTATTACAGCTGAGGTGTTCAGATACACATAGAGAAACTAGGTCTCCTTGCAACTAGTCCTTATTAACCATTAAAATGAAACCTTTAGATGTACTGAAGTTTATCTCCCTTTGCTTACAACCAGCACTGTACTGGTTTTCAAGAGGAAAAGAGGACAGAAAAATTCTCACTTTCCTGCCTTTTGTAGGTTCTCATCTTATCTCCAAGAAAGTATCTTCCCAGGGGCCAAAGCACTGTGGTGGGGCTGTCACTGTGTTCAGCAGATGTGTGAGGTTTTGAGGGACTGCTAGAGCCGTGTTCAAAAGCAGAAGAGGTGTCTACTGGTTGCTCAAAACACTACACCTCCTCAAAACTAAATGCAGGAGCAACTCCGCCTAAGTTTCAGTAATGACTTGTGCCTTTGCTGCACTGGAATGGATTTCGATTGCATAAAATTATCTTTTAACACATAGCACAAAAGTTGTGGGAGATTCCCAAGAAGCAGAAACGATATTTTAATTTAAAAAAAAAACAGGCAATGCTTTTTTATGAAAGCATTTCGAGTTAACTCAATCCATTAAATTATTCCATTTGAAGGAAACAAAGAGCTTCAAGGCTTTTAAATCCTTTGTTGGTCTAACACAAATTATAATTTCATGAATTGCTTCATTCTATCACAAAGCTATACTTATTAGACATTCAGTGGTGGCACTAAGAGCCAAAGGATTGTGCTGAGGGTTTTCTGGGTCTTGAGCCAAGTGCAATCCTATACCCTCTTAACTAGCTTCCCTTCCTTTCCGTTTTCTCTTCAGTTCCCTAGGTGTGGTTTTTTAAAGCATTTTTCTTAGATTAGTTGGATGTAAAACTCTCTATTACACATTCCTTCCTTGCAACATCACTGCTTGGATCAGGGGCCCTTAATAATGGCTTAGACAGCCGTTCAGTGTCCTCTTATTACCTATCATGCAATATATTAGGTCTTTTGATAGTTCCTGATTTTCAAAATTATTCAAAATACTTCTACTCTTTTGTATTAGTGACCAAAAAGCTGTTTCTTATGTATGCAAGGCCAATTAGAAAAAAATTGTGTCTTTTGTCTTTCCCCTTCTCTAAAACAAGATCCATATATCCACTTGGACATATATATCCATATATCCACTTGGACATATATATCCATATATCCACTTGAAATATATGTATATTTCTTTTTCCATTTGAAATTCCTCTGATTTTATCACCTGTGCCTCAGTCGAAGGCCATTTCTTTCAAAGGTCCTAAGTCTTACCTTTGCAGGTCCCACCCACCAACATTCCTTATTTGTTGAGATTCTCAGAAAAATACAGCATCCTTCACTTAATCCTCCAGGGAAAAATTGAAGGCAAACGAGGCCCAGGCAGAAGAAGAACATAATGACTTCAAAACCTAAGGGACTGGTTTGAACAAAATTCAGCAGCACTTTTTCATATGGCTGTTGACAAAAATAGGATTGCCAACATGATCGCCAACATCCGATGACAGACATAGCACAAGAAGAAGAAGAAGAAGAGATTCTCAGTCATCCAGGTCATGGTTGTCCCAAAGGTGCTTCTTCAGGAGGCAACTGGACTTTCTTGTTTTTTTCTTTGAAGACATTTCACTTCACATCCAAGAAGCTTCTTCAGCTCTGACTAGATGGTGGGCAATGGAAGGATTTATATTTCTTGCAGACAGCTGTTCATTTGCATCCTTTTTGAGGACCGTTGAAGCACTTGGATGTTTATCTGTGTCCTCAGGGTCACCTGAGTAGTGCTAATGATTCCTGTAGTCTGCAATTTTTCAGGAAATCCGTTCATACTCCCACATCATTCGAAGGGTGTTCATCTCAAATTGCATAGCTAAAAGTCTTCAGCGATTCTCAGTCATCTAGGTCATGGTTGTCGGTCCCAAAGGTGCTTTTTCAGGAGTCAGTTGGACTCCCTTGATTTTTCTTTCAAACTTCTTGTTTCTTTCTTTCATTTCCCCCTTTATGCTCTCCCTGCCTCAAGAATTTCACGTTCAATATTTCAAAAATCTAATCTAGTGAAACTGTTGGAGGTATCTAGTTGAAATGAGGCAGATATAATGTCCTCTAAAAGGTCTATTATCCTTGCTATGGAGGAGGAGGAGGAGGAGGTGGAAGCCATTCAATGTTTTCCCACTATAGAATTTTTCTCCTAAAGAGAACTTCAAATTTAGCTCATACCAAATCAGTATTGTTTCAAAAATGACAAATCCAAACCCAACAGTATCCATTTCCAATAGACTAAAATATATGTAGCCCCAGGTTGAACTGTGGAGTCCTAGGGGCTCTCTAAGCATGGTGGTTTACTCAGAGCTCTGATGATGTTACCTAGTTGGGTAATGAAATGTCTACAAACAAACAAATAAATAAACAAACAAACACAGAAAGCACCAAGGACTCCACAATATGCAGTCCAGAATTGATCAAGATATATTGTGCAGGTATAGTTATTTTCTCAGTGGCTAATGTGAAGCATGATTCTATTTCAGTCTAAGTTGAAGTTTCTGATTTTGTCTGAGAGAAGTAGACTATTTTCTGAACTTAGAGCTTCTATATTTTTCTAGGAAGAAAACCCCAACAATCATCAAAGAGAAAATCTTTAGTAATATACTCTTGAGTATCTGCAGACAAGGAGGTATGAAAAGTTCCAAAAAATCCAATCCAAAATTGGATTGTTGCAAGCCTTTTTAAATGAGGACACATGATGTAAGATCTTCAGAACTTCGAATGACTAGGTTGATGATCTACAATTTAGTAGCATTCCGATGATTATTTCAATTCCCTAGGGTAGAAAATAAGGCCTACAAACATTCATATGTTTTTTCTTGCTCACTATTTTAAATATATATAAAAGTCCTTTGTGTCTAAAAGAACTCATTTTATCATAATTAATATTAATATAGACTGCATTTTTACAAAATATTTCACTAAGACTGCATAGACTTTACAACAATTTTGCTTTACCTCCTACTCCTTCTTTATACTTGTATAGACTTTACAATTTTGCTCTACCTCCTACTCATATCCCAGTGGATTCAGTCTACTTCTGAATGATATTTTGATGTAGACTTAAAAATGCTTCTACCTTTTCCTTAGGCAATGGACATTTGTTTTATGTAGGATCAAAAATAACCAGTAAAATAAATTAACCAAAAACACAATGCAGTCAAGGTCAAACCAGTATATAAATTGATTTCTGTACTAGTTATTCCCTGAGGTTGTAATAAGGTACTGGTTGTTTTGAGAGGTTTTTTTTATGTATAGTAGTGTTATCCTTTATATTGTTTTGGTTCGTTGGGCTATAGTAGGTTGATTTTTTTTATAAAGTTGTTGGAAGCTGTTGTTTAGGCAGTGATGGGCTGCAACTGGATAAACAATCGTTTCTGTGAGCGCCCGCTTATGTGCAGCATTTAAAATTCAGCAATTTGAAGCTCAGCTGCTTACCTTCTAAGGTAGCCATAGTAAATAGAACAGCTGCGCAAATCAGCTGAGCCAAAAAGAAGGAAATATAGGACAGGATAAGGTGGGAGCAGATGGGCAGAGGCAGCTGATTGTTGGAACTACCAGTTTGCCTGAATCGGTCTGAACCGGCACCAGCCCACCATTGCGTTTAGGTGATCTGTTCCTTTTTCTGATGATTTGGGTTGCTGTACTGTGTTTGTCCTTGTCTGAATACTTTTTTTTACACAGCTCCTCTTGTGGGAGGTTGGGTTGTAACTTTGATAATGGAGCACTTAGTTAATATGAGTTGTTTTCCAATAAACTTGCATTTCTAGTTTGCCCTCAGTTCCCCTGCTGATGACGATATCCAAGAAGAGTAGTGTGTTGTTTTCTTCTCTTGTGAATTTTATTCCTTTGAAGACTCTCTTGTGTTGTAATGATTTGAGACAGATCATAAGTGAACTCTGCTCTGAGCATGCTATGCTCAGAGCTGCATGTAATTATCTTTCGCACTACTCTCAGGAGCAGAAATGATATTTATAAGCACTCTCTTTTAAATGAAAGAAAAATAAGTTCAAGCCTCAAGTTGAATTACACGAAAGTTACTCCTTATATCACAGGAAGGTAATAAATGTAGAATATGACTCTACCAGAGATGACCAGGTCTTAGCAAATCCTTTCTTCCTGAATTCACAGATCTTCCTCAATACATACAATCCCATAAATTGAACAATACATAAAATCCCATAAATTGAACATTTATGGGATTTTAGATTAGACATGCCCTAAACTTGATCAAAGCTCTTAGGACTGATTTAGGTAGAACTTTATGCTTTCCCCCCACTTTTAATTGGAAAAGGCTATTGGCTTCATTATAGCCCAGAAAGGTCATAGATTTCACTTAATAACATGAAAACTTTATCTCCCAAATGATAACAGAAGATCAAGAAGTATGTCTTTTCATATATTGGATGGCTGCATCTTTGCTCCCATCATACAGTTGAAGTGCATGGGACCAAGAAACCCACAAATCCTAGTTATACAAACCAAGAATTGGCATGAGCAAAATGACAAAAAGGCTGTATGCACAATGGAGGTATGTTTGCTTTGCTTGCTTGCTTAATATAGCTTCCCAACTTGTGACCTGCAAGTCTGGTCCTATGTAGGATCAAAAACAAAAACAGAATAATCAGTGGAATATATTAACCCAAAACACAGTGTAATAAAGACCAAACTATAGTTATAAACTCAACCATTATACACGACTTATCCAACATGCTGCCCTATATTACTGAACATAGTGTTTGTAATTATGTGCCATATAAATCTCTCTTTGCATGTACATTAAAACAGCAAACTCTAATGTGGGCCTGATCTGAAAGAGCATCAAATCCATTCGTTCAAGCCATTTATCTTTGAATTGGGATGTTGATTGCAAATATTTTACTCCCAAGAATGTCTGCAGGGGAATCATAAAGGCCAGGACGGTACCCACAACCATTTGATTGCAGACCTATCTCATGGGATTGAAGCCTCATTGTGATGTGTGTAAAAAAGATGGGACTTTTTACTAAACAGTTTTCTGTTTATAATTTATAAGGAAGTTATGAAATCTATTATAATCAGGCAGAAATCTGCAGAAGCTGAATTATGATAGCCTGAATTCCCCACCCCCCACCCCTTTAATAGATCTAGAAACTTCCATAAACAGAGGTTCATCTGGTTTTTATTTTAAAATAGGTGAATATACTATACTTTTTGTTCTGGAGCACTGCCACTCTTACTGTTAGCTTACTGAGACTTTGTAAACTAGAGGTGAGTTTACTGTGAATAAGCCCACAGACAGTTTAAATCTGAAGTTGTAAATTCCATTAACCCTGAGGTTCTCCCTTAATCATTGCAACTCCGGTCTTATCTAGTTTCCAGCCCAATATTTAACCTGTCTTCTGTTCTTCCATATTTAAGGTTGTTCTCCTGCTTCAAGTGGCATGTGCCTGCCATAACAACAAGCAGTGTAAAAGATATGCAATCCTGCAGTTTCTTTTCAGATGTTAGAATATTTTAAAAAACTGACAGCATTTCAGAATGGATGGAGTAAAAACACCATTTGGATGAGGCAAGAAGAGCTTTGAGCAGACATAAGATAAAGAAGCAAAGTAGTCCTCCACTCCTCTGCTTGCAACAAAATACCTTATGCCACCAGACTTGAAATCCTGAGCCTAGAAAACTTAGAACTACACCGTCTTTGGTCTGACCTAAGAGTAGCTCATAAAATTATCTGCTACAATGTCCTACCTGTCAATGACTACTTCAGCTTCAACCACACGAGCACACAATAGATACAAACTTAAGGTAAACTGGACCAAACTCGATTGCAGAAAATACGACTTCAGCAACAGAGTGGTCAATGCCTGGAATACACTACCTGACTCTGTGGTTTCATCCCCAAACCCGCAAAATTTTAATCTAAGCCTGTCTACTGTTGACCTCACCCCATTCCTAAGAGGTCTATAAGGGGCGTGAATAAGAGCACCAGCATGCCTACCGTCCCTGTCCTAATGTTTCCTCTACTTATATCTATTTTATGTATTCAATTCATGCTTATAATTATATAAATTACCTAATACATTCTTGACAAATAAATAAATAAAATAAATAAATAATAAAGAAGACAAATACATTCCTAAACAGTATGTATCTAACTATCATGAGCATGATAAAGAGATACAAAGTAAAACACAAAGAGGTGAATTTGGCAGTGGTTCTGCATGGCCACCATCCATCTCTTTTTATTTGCTGTAGTTCAGCTCTTTTAATAAGGAAAAACCTGATTCTTCACAAGTGTCCCTGGGATCTTCTTTCCGGGCTTGAAAACTAACATAAAGAGTTATTTTTCCAACATAGAAAAAAATCAGGTTGACCTGCTTCTGATGTTGCTTACATATCAGAATGTTCATAATGATTACTGGTTGGGTAATGAAATATCTCCAAACGAACAACCGTTCTCAGAGAGCACCAAGGACTCCACAGGTCAACCTTGAGCAACATATATTTCCTTCTGTTGAAGATTGGATAAAGCAAGTATAGATGTGGTGGGTTTTCCTTACCATCAACTGGCTTTTTCATCCTTTCTCATCCTCAGCCCTTTTCATCCTAAATAGTGAAACATTTACAATCTTCTAGAACATGTACCAAAAAAATCAAATCACTTCCTTCTGGTAACTTTAATCGGGGTATTATTCCTTTATTGATAAGTGGTCCACATTGGTCTGCTTCACAGAGCTTTGGAGTACAGTAGCTTGTAGATTACAGTTAAAGTTTTCTTGTAACGTGCGGAAAAGAAGTCTGCTCAAACTTCACCAGCCTATTCAGTTGTGAAATTAAAGGTCAGCAGCCCGAGTCAAAATAGAAATGAAATAAATAGGAGGTTGCACAGAACTGGTTTCCTGTTCTCTCTCTGCCTCTGAAGTTACTTTGAAGGGGCAAAAGTGATTTTGCTAAAGCATATCAGAGAAAGATTAATAGTAGGGTAGAAATGCTTTCCCCCCCATCATTTATGGCTGTTCTTCCCATTAATTAATGTCAAATGACAGTATAGTTTGTATACAGATATGAATTCTGGAGATACATAACAAAGCCAAGTCATGGTGATTATTATTTTTCTCATAGCAGGTATGTTTAGCTAATATTTTCTTAGAACTGTGATTTCTTGCTGCAATTTTATAAAGAATGCATTAATGGGCATTAAAAAAAAATCTTGGCAATTGAACTGCAAAACACTGACTGTTGTACTGGCCTATTCTCATTAATTCACTGGCTATGTGCCTATGGCAGGGACAGAATTCATGGTCTCCTGATTTCTAGCCTGGTGCCTTAAACAACTACACCAACTGGTTGTCAATCAAGAGTAATATCCTCCAAAATCTATGTGGCAGAGTTGCTGCCAATATTTTGCATCCACATTTAAGGAAATCGGTAATAGCTTGCATAGTTAGCATAATTTCTTCCAGCCTTCCAATTCATTTATATAAACTCATTGACGGAGATTAGGAAAATCATATTTTAAAAGACATTACTACAGACCTCTGGTGGTACTGGATCAAAAAATTTAATATATGTCTTATATTCCTAAATGGGATAAAAACCTAGGCCAGGAGCTTTTCCTCATTTCATGGATTTACTGTGCATTTCTTGCACAGATTACACTGCAGCTAAATACAGTAGACAGCCTGATAATTTCTTGGAAAGACTAAATTACATAAAATGAATTAATTTCCTCTTCCATTACAGTTGACTCAGTATTGTACAACTCAGTATTGTACTGATGAGAGTACACATTAAAATTGTTGACTTGAGTCAGAGTATTATAATAATTAAGTTATTGCAATTGTTTCAGCCTAGAGGCTGGTACTTTGCCAAATCTTTCACCTCCTCCCAGTATCTTTGCTTCCTATGAATGAATGAATGTTTAGTTTCAATTTAAAAAATTAAGTTTCTATTTCGGGGGGGGGGAGGGAATGAGTATTTCTTTGTTTCCAAGTTTCTAAATGTAATAGATTTTGTCCCAAAGGTGCTTTTTCAAGAGGTAATTCCAAGAAGGATGAGAAGTGAAATGTCTTCAAAGAAAAACCAGAAAGTCCAGTTTCCTCTTGAAAAAGCACCTTTGGGACAACCATGACCTGGATGGCTAAGAATCTCCATAGACATAATAGATTTTGCTTTCTGGATAGATCAGAGAATTCAGTAGCTGAGTACTGTATATTTGCAGCAGTAGAGCTAAACTCATAAAGTTGTTGGGAGCCTCTCCCTGCTCTTCCAGAAGGCTCCAAGATTTACATGCTGCAATTCTATCTTCTCCCTTTGAGTTAGTGGCTTGGCAGTTGTTGTTGCCATTACCTGTCTTCCACTGGGTTTACTTGGTGCCCACCCCATTAACATTAACTCTGCCAGGGTAGACAAATGGGTCTTCTACAGCCTATGTGTCTAATGGCAAAAATATGATAAACATGAAGTAAAGTTTAGTCTCACCTCCACATCCTGTGCAATGGTGCATGGGGCTAGAGAAATCAGTACCTTCTGCTACTCCTTTGGAAGATAGATCTATCTCCACAAGGTATAAATAGAAACAAACTTCCTTTTCACAAATAAGGAAAAGAGAAAATGTAAAGATCATCTATAATGAGCTTAGACTAATTACATTTATCCTAAACTAAAGGAGCTCTTATAGATTCCAAGCTGCATGAAAGTTCATACTTTATTCAGAATAATAAGAGAACAACATTAGTGATCATAATTATCTGACATGGGAAAGAGGGAAGGGAGGGAGGGAGGGAGGGAGGAAGGAAGGAAGGGGGGAGGGAGGGAGGGAGGGAGGGAGGGAGAAAGGAAGGAAGGAAGGAAGGAAGGAAGGAAGGAAGGAAGGAAGGAAGGAAGGAAGGAAGGAAATATTTCTAGCTAAAAACATTTTTACAGACTTATATTTCCTGAAATATTTTCCTTCTTTCTCAACTCCTCCTGTATCTCACTCCATATCTCTGAGAATTCCAGTAAGTGAATTCTGAGGCTTCTGGGGAGATGGAAGATGCCCTGTTTCTCTTCTCTTTTTTTGTTTTAAAAGCAAGTCATTTTTGTCCCTCTTTAGCAGAAGGGGAAAGATTTGGGTGTTCTCATTTTGTACCCAACCCAAAGCATGTAATTGTCCTTCAGACAGATGTTGATTCCTGGTAGATGATTATGACTAAAATGTGTTTATTGGGAATGCCTGACCTTTGATGGCAAGGAGCCTGCAGTCTTGTGAAGATAGGCTAGCTACTCACCATTCATCTTCACATTCATTTCAAAATGCAATAAAGTTTCTCAGAAAACCATGTGAATCCGGGGAGGGGGGGGCAAGCATTTTCACCGCATGTCCCCGCTAACTGCTAAACGGCTTGCCCAGCAAACTCCCCGCCCCCATTTCATTTCTTGACCATTCCATTGTGCTTGCCAATCATTACAACAACATTGTCTGAGACGAAAGTTACAGAGTGCTTTTGGCAGAAGCCTCAATCAAAGAGGCTTTGATTCAAAGGTTGTTACAATTATTTTCATCATCATCTTGGTTTATTGTGAACATGGCCAGAAAGTTAAATCCTAACTGTGTGGGGGTGGGGGAATTTTCAAAGGTGATAATTTCTTTGGGGGGAAAGTTGTCAGAACTGCCATCTGAAAAAAATACATTAGAACCTTGTGTGATAATTGGTTTTAGATAGCAACTATGTTTTCTTTTCCAAGCAATGACTAACTCATTGGCACCTTTTTTTGGATCTCTTTTAAAATTTCCTAACTATTTCGCTATCTGGAAACTTCTGCCTAAAGGTTTACTGGAACTGCATTCATCACAAATGACAAATTGTGGCTCCAGGGAGAAAAAAATGTGTCTTTAAACAATAGTTTCAAGTTATAAACTTTATAAATATAAAATTATGTCTTCATTCCTCTGTTACTAGATAAAGACTCACCAGCACTCAAGGTTTTAAATAAACTTTTTAAATGCTTTCTCACATTTGTCCTGAATTTGACAGTAGCAATCCCTTTATATCATAAATACCACCATGAGTTATTGAGAAACCGGAGAGACACACTTCGTGAAATGTATGTGTGTTTTGTTTCATTGTGTAGCATGTGAGGAAGTGAATGTAATTTCATAATATGTTTGATTGGATTTTTAGGGGAAGGCACACAGGGGTGGGTTCTAAATTTTTTTACTACTGGTTCTGTGGGCGTGGCTTATTTTGTGGGTGTGGCTTGAGGGTCATGTGACAATTATTTAGGATTTAGCAGAGGCACTGGTCTACCAGGCTTTTAACTGCTTGCAGAGCTGTACCCATCTACCCATTTATTTTTGCAGGCACTGGTCTACCCATTTATTTTTGCAGGCATCGATCTGTTCATGTATTTTTGCAGGCACTGATCTACCCATTTATTTTTGCAGGCACTGGTCTACTCATTTGTTTTCTTTTAACTGATCAGCTGTAGGGCAGCCCTTTGAAGCTCCGCGGCAAGAGTTTAAATAGTTTTTTTCCCTCTAGCCATCAGCTGGGACTCAGGAAACAGCAATAGATTGGGGGTGGGGCCAAATAAAAGGTAAGAATAATGCAGGGGGGGTGGGGGGCGGCGGGGGGCCCAGAACCAGTTCGGTGATGTCATATCGTCACTGCTACCGGCTCAGCCAAACCGGGCCAAACCAGGAAGAACCCACACTGAAGGCATATCATGGTATATTAAAGTGTCCAAAATGGTAAACAAGGACATGAATTACTAAGCAATTGTTTAAAAAAAACCCATCAAAATACTGTTCTGATGCTACCTGTATGTGCATGAAACTTTTTTTTTTTTTTTTGGAAAAGTTATTCAGTTTTATTTCTTATACACATAATATAAAATGTACATTTTCTTATACATAATTAATCCTACATATACATGTTTTCCTTAAAGAAAGCATTAAAATAAGGCATTTTAATTACATTCGGAGTTGCTCTTCTACCCTTTCTTCCCTCATTTTATGTGCATGAAACTTAATGGTCCAAATCAATTTGCATTAAGGGATTTGGGTGGAATCAGTTAAAATATTAAAATCTAATTGGATCTATTTTCTGAATTGGTTTGAATATAAAATGAATTTGAACTGCTGAACTGAATCAGACTTAACTTTCAAAGCCTATTTTATGACATGTTTATATTTGACTTTACAGTTAATCTATGTTTAGTGATCACAACTGAAACCGGCAACTCAGTTGTTAAGTGAAGCAGTCACTAAAACCGTGACTGTGCTTATCTTCTTATTTCAGCTTTCTTTTGCTTTATAGACCTGCAAAGGTCGTAAAGATGAGAATTGATCATAAAGTTACTTTTTCATCACCATCGTAACTGCAAATGATCACAAATGAGAGCCACTTGTATAATAAAATATTATAAATTAAAAGATGATCAACATGCTCAGAATTAGCTGGATTTAAAATGTATAATTTTAATATTGGAAGAACAGAAAATTGATAATCTCTCTTTGTGTGAGAAGTGGATTTAATAAGAACAATGGAAGTACTTTTGTACCTTTAGAATCAACAGGCATACAGTAGATTTTTCTAAATACAATTTCAATATCTAGAATAAATCAAATGAAAATTAATCTGCCCAATGCCTTTTTCACTGTGTTCCATCTTGTAGATGACATTTGTACGTTAGGAGTAAAAACCACATTCTGCTCTCTACATCAGCCTAAACAATTGATAATTACACTGACCATTTATATATGTGAAAAATCATATAAACTTACTCAGCCATGAGGGAAAATTGTAAACTATTTCCTGTCATCTTTTTTAATGAAAGAACTGAATGGAGAGAGAGAGAGAGAGAGAGAGAGAGAGAAAGGGAGGGAGGGAGGGGGGAGGGAGGGATGGAGGGAGAGATAGTGTGTGTTAGTTTACATTGGCTTCAAGTATAAATTATTTTTAAAATCCTGCAACAGAAGCCTCCTACAACAACAAATAATGTCTGGGAAATTGGCATTTGGAATTATCTACTTGACTGTTTTATTTTAATTATCTGAAGTGTTCTTTCCTTAAATTGAGCCACCTTTAGTTCTTGTTAGGCTATGAAAAAATATCTATATCTATATCTATATCTATATCTATATCTATATCTATATCTATATATCTATATCTATCTATATATATATGTGTGTGTGTGTGTGCGCGCGCGTGTGTGTGTGTGTCTGGAGGGAGATTGTATTTTTTGTTTAAAATATTTATTTAAACTGTTTCACTATTTAAAAATTCCCTAACTAAAATTAAAAATAATCCAGTACAAACAAAACCCAAGGCAATAACGTGTAATTTACAATGAACACACACATAATGAGCTCCCTTAGCATTTTGACCTTAACACCTGGGGGGAAAAACAGGCTGCAAGAATCTTCCGGAAGGCCAAGGGGGTCAGTGTCCTCCAAGTCTCAGGAGAAAGGCTCTTATACAGAGCAGGCAGAGTGACAGAGAAGTCATACCTCTGTAGTCCTGAAAGACTACATAGATGGGACTGGAGCAGTGGTGGGTTGCCCCCGGTTCAGACCTGTTCACAAGAACCGGAAGTAAAACTGGAGGAACGCTCCGCCCACCAACCCTGTCATCATCAGGAAGCTTCTGCACACGGCCCCGTTGCAAACTGGTAATAAAGGTAAGTACAACCCGCCCCTGGACTGGAGCATTCCTACCTTGTCAGATATGGGTAACAGGCAGAGAGACAATCCTGCAAGTAACCTGGTTCTGTGCTATCCAGGACTTTAAAAGCACCCTGAATAACACCCAGAAGCATCCTGAAAGCCAATGCAGTTTCTATAGGATTTACACTCTTATGTAATTTAGTTTACCAATCTATTTGTCATTGGTGTCAGTTTTATCACAAGCCCATTCTATTTTTTATTTTATTTTTTTGGTAAAAATGAAAGTTTGCACATAAATCTAATATATTTCTCTTTCTAAATATATGTGTTGTATGCATATTTAAATTAAGAATTATGTTTCAAAATTCAAATAAGTGTGAACACTAGGAAAAAAATAACTTTGTTCAATCCTATATAATAGTTGATGAAAGAAAATTCTATCTCTCCTCATAACTACCTGTTTATTCTGCTGTAACATTGTGCAAATGAATGTCAAATATAATTTTATTGCACCTTAGATTGTAAAAAAGATGATCTCTACAGACTCAATGTTTTTATTTTGCTCTTTGAAGTTGAATATGCTGATTCACAAATGAAAGCAATTAATAGACTCTGTGAAACATAACACAACAGGGCCCCAGACTTTCAAACTCAGTGGCTACTAATTACAGGACATCTTGTTCTGTCTCACATAAATGCATCTTACATAATTTGTCATCATTAGCTGCCTTTATGACAAACATGCCAGGAATTACAGAGAGGAGAGGGCTTGATAAAATAGTTTAGCCCACTTGTGGCAAGTGATGATAATAAAATAACGCAAGCCATATAATTTCTTAATAACCAATTTCTTAATAGTAAAATATTATTTCTTCCAATCAATACTACCACTTTTGGAAATCTTTGAATACCAAATACTGAAGTGAAAAAGCAGATGGCAAGAAAAATGAAGTTCATATCTCTTCGTTCCAAAAGTTTATGTCATAGTCTGTAAGCCCTGGAAAGTATTTGAACTCTACCCAGAGACTGGACAGTCAGCCAAATCGATTTCCCTGTTCTCTTTGTTCTCAAGAACTCTGTATTGGTCCAGACATGTCTCAGTCCGTCTTCTATTCATCTCTGCATTCTACATTTTTAACATATCATCATCTACAATTAGTTTGTCCAAACCCAACTCAAAACAAACTGCAGACCTACCAGTAGCTATTTGCTTTTTAAATTTCCTCCTTCATATATGTATATATGTATATTAAAACTTTTTAAAAACTGTTTCTTGAAGGACTGGTTGGTAAAAAGATACTATGTTGTTTGAAAAAGGGATTCTAGAAGCAGGAGCATTTTTCAGAAAGATACAACAGAGCTGAAATGTTTGACGCGATTGGAATTTACATTCATGGTATGTGCAACTACAATACATCTGCTGGTTTTTCTTGCATGTGAACTTTGACACTTAATGTAAGGTGACCAGACGTCCCGCTTTTGGCGGGACAGTCCCGCTTTTGAGCAATTTGTCCCGCGTCCCGCGGCGTTTCAAAAAAATCCCGATTTTTCTTGAGCCCCAGCTGATGGCTAGAAGAAAAAAAAACTGTTTAAACTCTTGCCCGGGGCTTCAAAGGGCCGCCCTACAGGCAATCAGTGTAAAGCAGTTTTTTTTCCCCCTAGCTAAGCTTCAGAAACGAAACCGAAACCAGGGTCTTTGGTGCAGCGTGACAAAATGAGGCAGAGAGAGATTTATTTTTATTTTTATTTTTCCTCCCCAAAAAAGGTAGGTGAAAAACTGCAAACAATGGGAAATTTAGGAGGAGAGTTCAAGATTTTAAAACACAAAGGAAAAAAAGCTGTATTTAACTAGGGAATTGTAATAATTGAGATACTATTAATTATATATTGTGTTGAAAGCAGAAATGGTTAAGTTGTGGTTCGGAGGAATATATGGGAGAAATTATTTGGTTTATTATTATTGGTAAATATAATTAATTGATTTGTAAGAAATTGGATTGCATGGAAATAATTGGAATATTCATGTTCATATTGATTAATATACAAAAAAGATAGTTTTATAACTAATTGATTTATATTAAAATGTTGAATTTGTATTAAACAACTGTATTACATAATTACATAATTAAACAATGTGAGGATGGATATAAAAATAGATGACAATGGGAAGGGGTATAATATAGAATAGAAGAGAAAAATTGAATTTGATTAAGATTAGAGATGAGGATGAAGGGTAATATTGGTTTTTTTAAAAAATAGATGAGGAATAAATACGGCAAAAAGGAAATATAGAAATTGTAAATTTAATTGAAATGACTAAACGCTGTTTAAATTTGTGAACCAGCCAAATATTCTGTTCAAAGAAAATACATTGTATGTTTGTATGTGTGTTTCTAATTATTGCTATTTATTCATATTTGTTCTCTTTTATTCTTTAAAGTTTAACAATTCATTCTTTATCTTAATATCTTTATATTTGCTTGGGGTTGGCTTTCTTCCCTTTCATCTTTTTTATTGTACAGCAATCTTTCTCCTCAAACCTACCACCTCTCTCTTTTCTTTCCTTCTTACTTTCTCTTCCCCCCACCCTCTTTTTCTCCTCCCTACTTCCTCTTCCTTTCTCCTCCTCCTCCTCTCTTACCCTCACTCCTACTCTAATTTCCATTCCTTCATCCCTCTCTATTGCTGTAATCCTTTAATGCATATGGACTACTCAGAGGGCTGAAAAAGTTATTTTTGACTGGTCCTCACACTTTTGACCAGTCCTCGAACTTATGACTGTCCTCACATTTTACATTTTTGCCCTATCTTGTCATCATGGTGAAGAGAAGCAGTTGTGAAATGAGTGACATGGTTGTTAAGAATGCTGCATGGGCATAAATGTGAGGATGGTCATAAGTGTGAGGACCAGTCAAAAGTGTGAGGACCTGTCAGAAATGACTTTTTTCAGCTCTCTGGTTAGTCCTTTTGTGCATATGGACTACTCAGAGGGCTGAAAAAGTTATTTTTGACTGGTCCTCACACTTTTGACCAGTCCTCGAACTTACGACTGTCCTCACATTTTACATTTTTGCCCTATCTTGTCACCATGTTGAAGAGAAGCAGTTGTGAAATGAGTGACATGGTTGTTAAGAATGCTGCACGGGCATAAATGTGAGGATGGTCATAAGTGTGAGGACCAGTCAAAAGTGCGAGGACCTGTCAGAAATGACTTTTTTCAGCCCTCTGGTTAGTCCTTTTGTGCATATGGACTACTCAGAGGGCTGAAAAAGTTATTTTTGACTTGTCCTCACACTTTTGACCAGTCCTCGAACTTACGACTGTCCTCACATTTTACATTTTTGCCCTATCTTGTCACCTTGTTGAAGAGAAGCAGTTGTGAAATGAATGACATGGTTGTTAAGAATGCTGCATGGGCATAAATGTGAGGATGGTCATAAATGTGAGGACCAGTCAAAAGTGTGAGGACCTGTCAGAAATGACTTTTCAGCCCTCTGAGTAGTCCCTATACACATAGCCATGGCCACCCGGTCACATGACCAGGTAGCCACGCCCACCCAGTCACATGGCCTCTAAGCCACGCCCACACAATAAGCCACGCCCACAATGGTGTCCTTCTTACCAATGTTAAAATCTGTTCACCTTACCCTATAGACATAGCCATGGCCACCCGGTCACATGACCAGGTAGCCACGCCCACCCAGTCACATGACCAGCTAGCCACGCCCACAAAATAAGCCACACCCACAATGTCCCTCTTTACCAATGTTAAAATCTGGTCACCTTAACTTAATGCCATGTTCCATGATGGGAGTATGATATAGCAGCCTCAAGAATGTATTGGATATTTTTTGTTAAGCCCATCTTTTCCAGAAATTTAACGGGTTTGGAAAAGGGGCCCTCATGATAGAAACACAACTTAGGAAGCTGCCTTACACTGAGTCACAATTTTGATCCTACAGGCCTAAAATAGGCCCCACTGTGCTCCCAGGATTTTAGATTGGAATCTTTCCCAGCCATTACTTTAATCAGAAATTAATCTGGAATTTTCTGTATATGTTAAATTGTGAGTCTTCCCTTCAGGTTGGAAACATTGTTCATAATTCTTCCAAGAGCTGCCCTGGAAGTGAGGACAAGCAGAGATACTGCACTTGGCCAGGGTTTGGAGCTCACATAACTTTTACAGTATTAATCAGCCATTTTTTAAAAAAATCAGCTAAGTATAATTTAGGATCTTAATCTTTTAAAACTTATTTATTTATTTAAATCTAGTGGCCATCTGACTTCAGTAGATTATAGGCAGCATACAAAATTAAGGCAAACATTTGAAAAGCATTGAGAATCACAGACAATTCAGACCAGTCTAAAGGACAGCAGAAATAACAAAGCCAAACAGGGGCCGTTGGCTGCCTTTGGATGCTAGACAATATGCATTGATTTGTAAATTAGACATGCATTCTGAATAATCCAGTATTATATATAGAAAATGTAAAGAACACATTAAGCATTATTTGCATCTTTTTCAGCAAAGGAAATCCATAGTATTGTTGCTCAAGCAAAATTGTCATTATTTACCAAATAAAATTACAGGTGATTTAAAAAAAAAAAGTTAGATTATGGTGTATTCACAAATCAGGAAGTCTCTGTGTAAACCTCGTATGGAGACACCGATTGGTTCAAGACGGAGAAAGGATTGTGGCAAGGTTGCATTCTTTCACCTTTCTTACTCAACCTGCGTGCCAAAATGATCATGAGGAAGCTGGAACTTGAAGAATAAAAAATCGGAGTAAAGATTGGAAGAAGGAACATCAACAATCTTTGTTATGCTGACAACACAATGATCATCTCAGAAACCAAAGAAAGCCTTAAACATCTGATCGAAAGGATTAAAGAATGGAATGAGGAATTTGTCCTCTTCCTGAACATCAAAAACCCCAAGTTCATGACCACTTTGAGGAATGAAAATGTCAAAATAACAATTGAGAGTGAAGAGATCAAATGTGTACAAGAATTCGCTTTTCTAGTATCGCAGGTTGATCAAAGAGTAAATGCAGTCCAGAAATAAAGCATCAAAGTGCACAGGGTTGCATAGCAATGATGAACCAAGTATAGAAAACAAGGACATCAACCTGCCAACTAAATGCAACTAAATGCTACTAAACGCAACTAAATGCAGATTAATCCGTGCTATTGTGTTTCCCACAGTTATTTATGATTGTAAAAGATGGACTGGAAAAACTAAACCAGAGAAAAATAAATTTGATCAAGCTGAAGTGATGGAGAAGACTTCTGCGCATTCATTTGACACCAAAAATGAGAAACAAGCAAGTACTGGAGCATATTAAACCAGGTACATTGTTGAAAAGCAAAATTACAAAATTCTGCCTTATTTATTTCAGCCATGTCATGGAATCAAACTCACTGAAAAAGGCAGTTATGCTTGGGATGGTCAGCAGCAAAAGGAAACAAGGTCACCAAAAAACAGGATGACTAGGCACCATCAAAGCTGACACAGCCACAACGTAAAACAACTGAAAGAAGTTGTACAAGATTGGAGAAGGTGGAAAAAGCTGGTCCATAGAATGACAATGAATAGGACACAAATGAATGGATAGCATTCTCATAACGTAACAATACATTCTTACATATTCTTAAAGTTAATGCCAAATCTTTCTTACTTAAATAATTACCATCTATTTCTTTTTAAGAAATAAGACATAAAAATAGAGACATACAGTAAACTAATGGTTTTAAAATAAGTACAACATATACATCAGCTTTTGATTAAGAATATTAAAATATTTACGGTAACCAATGTAGTACAGGCAAAATATGGTTTCATTATTTAGGAAAAATGGTAATAAAATTATGTTATTTTGATATAGCAAAATGGATACAAGTAATGAAATCATCCTTTCTTTGGAGATCTTAAATCAGAGCTACAGGAAAAAGGGAACTGAATCAGACAGATGGAGAGCTAGAGAAAAGTGAAGATCTTTACTTACACCAGGTAAATTGCTGTAAATGTCTTATCTAAGGAAAATAGACTAAGAGCATGAATATATCCGATTTCCCCAGTGATGGATTATGGAAAAGAGATATGTTTTTGGTAATTTCATGTGAAATGCAACTTTCATATTATGCTTTGCTTTGAAGAAAACAGGAATCTTGGACACAAATAGGAATTTGGAAGAGAAAAGGAAGCTTTACTCATTGCCTATGGAGCAAACAATTGTAACAGATTACATAATTCCAATAATTTCCAAAGAGATAGCAATTATTATTTTGTTTTATCCATTAACAGATTATTAGTGTTTTATTTGAATCTATTCTTAAAATTGTACCTGCGGGTTCAAACACTTTTATTACTGAAATGACAAAATAGGGATAATTTGATTGCTCTCGTTTTAAATAAATACTGTTCTTGACTGCCTAACGGCCTTCCAATAATGTAAAAAGATAATAAAAATTACATATGACAGCACTACATCCTGAAAACTCTATTACACAGAAATAATTGAAAAACAGTGATGTGCACCTACTAAATTAATTTTTTAGCAGATGAATCAATGGGCAACAATTCATTCATTTTAAAATATTCCTATCTGGAATTCCATAAATTTGTTTTTCAGATATTTCTGGCTTGGATATTAAGTTTGCTACAGTTGTCTAAAACTACCAATTTAAATTACAGAAAATGTGTACAAAATTTCTGATTAGCCAACTGAAAGAAATCATACCGTGTTTTTCCGAAAATAAGACCCTGTCTTATATTTTATTGAACCCTGAAATAAGCGCTTGGCCCTATTGCCATGTGCTCAAAAGCCCAATTGGGCTTATTATCAGGGGATGTCTTATTTTGGGGAAAACAGGGTATGGCATGTGTTATACATGTGTACTACATACACACACATGTACACACATTAATAAATAAGATCCATTAGCAAGATTGTTGGTTTTACTATGGGCCACATGATTGCAAGGACCTCTTTTCTTCCCAAGTAATCTTCTTACAGCAATTTTTCCAATGTGAACAGTTGCACCCCGGGAAGATGTCAAAAGTGGCAAATTGATAGCCACAGCATGGAAATCAAAGCCCACTATTTTCTATGTGTGTCAATGTTGCATACATATACAGAAAAATAGGGGTTTGAAATACAAAATATGAAACTGCCTGGTTAGGTGGCTCAGTGGCTAAGACATTGAGCTCATTGATCAGAAAGGTCGGCAGTTCGGTGGTTCGAATATAGGTCTCCTGCGTGAGCAGGGGATTGGACTAGATGACCTCCAAGGTCCCTTCCAGCTCTGTTATTGTTATAGTTTCTAGACTGTTAAACTACAAAATTAATACAATTAAAATCAAACTCAAAAGTTAAAATCAATGTAAGTAAAGTATTAATAAAATTATGGCTTAGATATCTATGCTACACTAACCACAAGGGTCTTGGTCTATCTTTTAGTTATGTTATAAAAAACACAAACATCTATACACATTAAATAATTATGACTTTGATTCTTAATTGGCCTTTAGTTAACAGGTAAAGTCAAATGCACTTTTACAGCACTGAAAAAAGTTTATCCAGTTTTCTTTTAAGACTGTATAATTTCCCATAATTTCATGCTCCAGGTAATCCTCCACTGTGCTACTTTGAATTTCCAGACAGACTTTAATCTCATTCTCTCCTTAATTAAATGAGAATCTTAACAGTTTTTGAGTCAATTCTACCCCATGGGAATGAATGAGACTACTGAAAAAACAAGCACATAATGTACTTGAGATCAAACATCATGCCAGATTGTTCCAAAATGGTTTAGGTATTCCTCATGCCGTAAAGGAGCATAGAGCTCTTAGAATATTAAGACAATGTTCATAAATCTTTGTGTTTGAGCATGCATATGTTTGTGTGAAGTTATTCTAGGTTTTAATCTTTAGATTCCCTGCCAATAATTTTCTAACTAATTTTTTCCTCCATTGTTTTACAATACAGGTAGTCCTCGACTTACAACTACAATTGAGCCCAACATTTCTATTGTTAAATAAGACATTTGTTAAGTGAATTTTGCCCCATTTTAGGACATTTCTTGTCATCTCTTGACATTTGTTAAGTGAATCACTGCAATTGATGTTTTAGTAACACGGTTGTTAAATGAATCTGACTTCCCCATTGACTTCGCTTGTCAGAAGGCTGCAAAGGGTATGAACCAGTTGCCAAGCATTTGAATTTTGGTCACATGATCATGCGGATGCTGAAAAGGTTGTAACTGTGAAAAACAGTCATAAGTGTCTTTTTTCAATGCTGTTATAACTTTGAACGGCCATTTAACGAAGTGTTGTGAGTCGAGAACTACCTACAATACCATTAATTTTCAATTTAGACAATACTGTGATGTTACATTCTGTGTCATACCCCCATCGGAGTCTGAATCTGTGGGGGAAGATGAGCTGGAACAAGAGCCGACAAAGATTGAGAGGGCAGCTCCATTAGCCTTGGAGGAAACTGGGGAAGGTCAGAGTCAATCTAGGGAAGGCTTTTCGGAATTAGTAAGGCCTGCAGACAGGGAGGAGCAGGAGAGACAGAACTCAGGAGAAGAGCAAGGACTATCCCCTCCTGATCCTAGAACAAGGAGGGAAGAGAGACGGTGAGATCAACACAGATTGAACTAGCTACAAAGGATGAGAGTGCCCCGCCCCCTTTCACAAGGCACACCTAGGGACTGAGATGTAAGGAGGTGCCAGTGGGAGGGGCATTTGTCAGGAACAAGCGTTGAATCTGTGGAGCCTCGTGTGCACTTGCCAACACCTGGAGATTGCTGTACTCTGTCTTGTGGGGCTTGCCTGGATTGCCTGCTTCACTGAACTTTTTGCTCTGGTTACTCTTTGGTTAGCCTGGCTTATTGGACTGTTGGCCCTGGTTGCTAATCTTACTTACTGGACTACTCGGAACCAGAGGCTTCTGAAGGTGTGTGTGAGAGCTTTGCTCCAGGACTTGTAGTGAATGTGGGGACATTTGGGGGCACAGTTGGAGCAATAAAAGGGAGTTAGACCTGTTCTCTGGTTGTGTTGCTTTCGTGCGACATCCTGGGTCATCACATTCTGTTAACCATTTGTATTATGGTGCTTTAGCCATTTTTAGCACTATGGTTTTATACCAGTATGTCAATCACATAGATTTATATTCATAGTTGATTTTGTAATGCAAATTCATTTATAAACTTAATGGAATATGGCAGTTGAAGCTTAACAATTGTTTAAAAGAAACAGAAGCATTGAAAGTGAGGAGATGCACTATTTGTCAAAATATTCATTCTTTCTTGGAATCACAGTGAATGGATTTAGAAGTAGGGAGCATTTGGACTAAAGTAAGTGGCAGAGCAAATAAAAGCAATCATTTTGTTCTACTGTCATCCAACCAATCTATATATATAAAAGCCAAATACCATTCACTCATCACAAAATCTCCAGAACAGTACAGCCTACAAACTTGAAATTTGGCACGTATGTTCCTCTTGACTTCTAGGTGCTCATTACGAAAGGATTTTTTGAAATGACCATCAGATCATTAGTATTTCATATACAGTATTATATTCACACGCTCTGACGCTAAGGAGTTAGACGTTCTATTCCCTTCCCCACCAGAAAAGAACTCTGTTCTAACTGCCAGTTGCCTTATATTAACACGCTCTGATGCTACCCCTTCTCTAAACCGGGCGAGGGCATGGCCAGTGCATGACTCATCCGACCTGCAGGCTGCGACATTCTACTCCCCCTCCACCTCTGTTCCAACTGCCAGTTGCCTTATATTAACATGCTCTGATGCTACAGAGTTATACATTCTAAGTTTCAGACTTTAAGTGTCAGTTTATCACACCCAATCACATAGTTTCGTAGCAAAGCACGGGCGTCCAGCTAGTGAGTATATAATGGCTTACAGAAGCACTTTTTCACTTCTTTCCATGAGACCTGAAGAGTGATGGGAGACTTTCGTCACATCAACACTTGTTGACAAACATTCTACCAAACCTGATGTTTGTAGGAAAACCCTGTTCTATTCTAAAGGCAACTTTTTTTTTTAATAGTAGAAGTCATATGAAAATCAAGTTCCTTGACCTGATATTACATAGGGAAGATGTGGTTGAAGTTTTGGTTGAAATAGTAGGAAACTACACATAAAACTGAATGTTTCCTTTAAGAGAAATTAAAACTAGGCATAGTCAAATTAGTATCTTGGACTTTAAAAATGGATTTTAATAAAATCGGCACAATAATAAGTACTGTCTTAGGCTAAGAGAAGTTATAATAGGATGCTGGAAATGCACTTTCAGCCTGAATCAAGAGATGAATATTTTCCAAATCTTTGGGAAGCATTTTTATTTATTTATTTATTTATTTTGCATTGGTCAGACTCCACTTTGGTAATCGTAATATTTGGTTGTAGTCTGAAGTCTATGAGAGATTGATTCCCCCCAAAAAATGGCCATGGGAAAAACTTGGCTGATTAAACTGGCTTTAAAAAACTGGCTAACAGCAGAACCCAGTCCTAAGGTTTCTTTTGGGCAGCCTCTACCCATTAAGGTTTGAAAATTCCAAGATTGTCCTTATTCAGCATATCTGGGATATAAATTTTGTAACTAATCTAAGCCTGGTATTTAATCCCATCATCTATGGATTTGTTTTTTCAAATGGGCATTTGCCATCTGCCTGTCTTTCCTCCTTTCCAGTTCTGAAATTTTGCCTTCACTTTGGCAGATTGCAGACACTACCCTCTGCATTCCTGTGGGTCATTATAAAAACACTCCCCTACATCAGTACAAATGCCTGTGAGGGGACAGCTCTGTAGAGCCCCTCTGATGCATGCTGCTCTGCTTCTTTCTTTACAGGGAATCTCAGATGACAATTGTCTTTCCCATGCTGAAAAACTATTCGCAGATAGGATGATGCTTATTTGTCAAATCTTCTGTATGGCCAAGACTCTGGTGTATCGCCCAGGCTGCTTGATTTTGTGCTTCTATTTGTTCTGTTTGTGAATGAAGACAAGTATGAATGTTGATCATTCATTATATTTTTAATATTCTTTTATTGTATTGTATGAATGGCTTTATTTACAGCTACAGATTTTATATATATTTGATGCATAGTGTGCTTGTTTGCTATAAGGCTGCACGAAACAATACATACATATTTTATCATTTGTCCGTCCATCCATCCATCCATCAAAAAGAAGCAGGAAGCTTAATATAAATCAGCCTGGGAATTTACTCCTATACTTTTCAAAATTGTTTTCAAGCCCTACATTGCTGGCAAATCAACTGTAGTAATTCTACATAATAATTCTGAAGGATGTTTTATCATAGATTATTTGTTGTTGTTAGTTCCGAACTTGTGTTTGACCCATCGCGACCCCATGGACAATGTTTCCCCAGGCCTTCCTGTCCTCTACCATCCCCCAGAGTCCATTTAAGATCACACTGTCTGCTTCAGTGTCTCCATCCAGCCACCTCATTCTTTGTCATCCCCTTCTTCTTTTGCCCTCAAGAGCCCATCATTAGGCTCTTCTCCAGTGAGTCCTTCCTTCTCATTAGGTGGCCAAAGTATTTGAGTTATCATAGATTGTGACACCTCCCAAAAGAAAGAAAAGGAAGTTTTCCAATCAGAAATGACAAACCAATGACAAAGTATATCTACAAAGCAACAAATACAAACAAATGATTGGGGATTTATTAAAAAAGAGCATAGCAATTACGGAACAATTTATGACAATATTTTTTAAATAGCAATACAATTGTAGTCTACTTTTCATATTTCTTATGTACTAATTAATACTTTCAACTGACCGCTGCATTTTGTGATTCATAGACTTATAATGCATGCAACAGAGATGTTTTGCTTTTGTTTTGTTTTTAACTTGGAGGCTTAGTGGGTTATGAAGACAGTAGCTGATGACAGCTTTATAAATAAAACTATAGAGCAGGAAATCAGTTCATAACCACCCTTTGTGTTTAAGCTTATCTTCAAACTGCATTTAGAAAAGATCCCAATTTACTCTCTTGTCGAAGCCCAGGCTTCATTTCATGATTTGTAAAATCAACAAACAGAAACCAATTAAGATGCAATGGGGCTTGATTTAAAAAAGTCAGCCTCCAAATATATTTGAAAAAGTTCTTTCAGGGGATTCCTTCACGCAGTTATTCATGAAGTTGGGGTGGGGGCAATGAGGGGAAGGGAGTTGAGATTGTGTTTTCTCTTCCAGATGAAAATGCCAACTTTCATTGCTTTGTCCAATTGCCTTTTTTCCCCCTGTGACTCCAATCTCAAGAATGGATGAGCCCATCTACTGGGCACAAACAGTGTTTGGGGGGGTGGAATCAGTAAGAATTAGCTCGTCATTGTGTGCATATTATAATTTTGGAATGGCTTTAGTCCAGCTGGTGGAATGGCTTTAGTCCAGCTAATGAATCGGTCGCCAAGATTTTCATAAAAATGTGCCCGCTAGCTTTTGAGAAAATGGACCTATATCCTATAAAAACAACAACTTTTGGGAGGAAGGGGCCAAAATGGCATGATGGCAAATAGGGTATCATGATACCGGTTTAGCCTTTTCCTAAGTGCATTTGCTACTCATGCTATTATAAAAAGGGTAGGACATGCCCTGAGATTCTCATTGTACCATGCTGCCGCCATCACTCCATGAATGCTGAAGCTCAAAATCATTGTTATGAGAGGGGAAGTTTTTCTTAACGTTGTTACTGCTGTTCATAACAGCAGACTATATAATTATTTTTTCCCCATACCATACCTGCCCCAAAGCTTACACTATGGGCTTTCATGTCATCGATAAATCTATCAATCAAGGTAGATGTGTTAAGCATATTTGCTTTAAAACACATTTGAAGTAGTGCTTCTTGCTTCAGGGAATTTATTCAACCAGCAGAAACTTCTGTAAATCTAAGATGGAGCGAAAATGGTTGACTCGTATGACTTTAAAGCAGAATAGTGAGGCTTAAAACACTGTTGGGTGTGTGGGAAAAAAAACTTCTCATCCCCACTCTTTGATAGGTGGCAGGAATACAAAACTTGTGATTTTATTTCTTGCTTAGGACATCTATAAGGTTTTTAAAGAAATGTCTTAACATACATTACTAGAGAACTATTTTGCTAGTTGTTAGCTGGCACTCCTGGAGTTGCAGGAGAGAGAATAAATATGTGCATTATGTATAGCAAGAAGAAACTCATCCACAAATTCTGAATCAATACTTTAATCTCTACACACCCTTCAAGTGGACAACCATTTTGTTCCCTGGGATGCGTATGCCTGAATACAAGGACTGAAGGTTACTTCCTACTATTTATGGGCAGAGCCTATAATGGCCAGAGCTGGATTCTGGGAGGTGGTTGGGCTAAGAGAGGTAGTGATTGGCCCAAAGTGACCCAGCTGACTTTTATGGCTAAGGCGGAACTTGAACCTACAGTAGAAGTAAGGAGAAATTGCCTGACAGTGAGAACAATAAATCAATGGAATAGCTTGTCTCCCAGAGTTGTGGGTATTCCATCATTGGAGGTTTTCAGAAATAAACTTAACTGGAATGATATAAGAACTCCTGCCTTGAGCAGGGGATTGGACTAGAAGACCTCTGAGGTTCCCTCCAGCCCTATGATCCCATGTTCTATATTCTAAAGAACAGGGAAATGAAAAGTTTAGTTTAGTTTAGTTTAGTTTAGTTTAGTTTAGTTTAGTTTAGTTTAGTTTAGTTTATTTGTATACCGCCCTACTCCCGAAGGACTCAGGGCGGTGAACAGCCACCAGATGAAAACACATAAATACAAAATTTAAAAACAGAATAAAACCGAATTAAACAATTTGGCCGAAGACAGATTTAAAAACACCCCAATAAATTAAAAACAAATTAAAATTTGTGTTTTAAAAGGGAAAAAGGGAAAAAAAGAAATAACAATTTGCCTAATATCGTAAATATAATTGTCATTTCTTTTTACCCAGTAAATTTCAGTTATGCAGTTAGTGGGAAAAATAAATGTTTTTGCATGTCAGCATTATTACCACTATACATCAATTTGACTTAAAGCAGAAGATTAGATGAATAGCCCTAAACATATCTGTTCAGGAGTAAGATTGAAAGAACCAGGACAGCTAACACAAGACTTATTATTCCAAATCTCAGCTAAAATTACATCCCCGGTTTATTTTCAGGTTCTATATTGTTCAATACCATGGCTAGTAGTTTCTCATCTTATATTCTAATGCTGAATCTATCTACTGATTATTAGATTTTATCTCATCTTTATTATTTTATAAGTAACTCAAGGCAGCAAACATATTGAATACTCCTTCCTCCTTCCATTTTCCTCACAGCAAAACCCTCTGAGATGGATTCAGCTGAGAGAGACTGACTGGCCTAAAGACCCCCAGCCAACTTTCATGGTTAAGATGGCACTAGAACTCACAGTCTCCTGGCTAGCAACTTAACCCTCTACACCAAACTGGCTCTATTGGTTAGTTCACTTTTAATAAAGACACTACACATTTCTACGAGCTGATTTTACCCTAACTCTTAGGCTACACATGTCTCTATCAACCATTCAATGCCTGCAAACTAGCACTTATGTGATAAAATTGCCAAAGCCCTATTTTCCATTCTTCACCATTCTCACAAAATTGACTTTTCTCTCCCTCACCTCAGAGATGGATAAAACTTTCAATGCAATGAATTCCTTCTGTATTAATGATTTTTCCCCCCATGAAGAAGGTGAATTGTCATGTCCCACTTCCCGGTTCTAAGCTGTCATTTCATATAGCACAACTGAGGAAAGACCCAAATATTCACTAGCATTGATGGTGTTACTTAGTTTGGTAATGAAATGTCTGCAAGAAAACCACCAAGTTCAGAGAGCACCAAGATCCCCAGGGATCCAAATACTACTTGGGTGTCTTCCTATTCTTATAAAGTTTGTTGAGATAAAGGACATCACAACAGAAAAAAAGGTTATCTGGTCATTCATAGAACATTAGAAACTCAGATCCTCTCTAATTGGTCAGTTTGAAGCAGAAAGTGTGAATTAATTGGCTAGTGTTCACAGTGCTGAGCTATTTGCTAGCTCAGACTGAGTTAATGAATGACTCAAAGAGTTTTCTGCAACTTCCAGCCTCATAAGCATATAAATAGCGCTACGCTTGAAGTATTTGAGATATACAGATGGCGAGGACAAATGGGAGAAATCACCACTTGGTTTTAAAGTACCTTGCAAAGAGTGCTTCTGTGGCAGACTTCATTGTTATGTTACACTATTTCCCATAAATTACAATTTTGAAAAATGGATGCTCAGTTGCTGTTCAGCTCAAATTGGCCCAGTTCCAATACTGAGAGGAATAATGGGTTTAACATTTTCAGTAGAACGTTTACTACTTCAGGCAAGTTTACAATTTCAAAGATAGATGATATTTGCTTTTTCAGATGATTATTCTTAAATACTGAGAAGCAGGATGTCATAATTCTCCCTCTCTCCCATCAGATATTATAGCCTAAATACTTGTGCAGATTAAGCATACTGAAGTAATGTGCTAATTGGAATGTTACTTATTTGCAAATTTACCAAATCATATTTTGGGGGGAAATCCACATCTTTGGTTCAGGGGTGATGGGAGCTGTAACTTAAAAAATCAAGAAGTCTATTTTACAACAGCACCAACATGACAATTAAGTATGCAACCATATTCACCAATATATACAATATACACCTCTATCTCTTTTAATTTTGTTGTGAAGGAGTTAAAGAGATCGATTATATATGAAGAAAGAAAGCTAACTGGGATGCAGTCCTCACCAAATCTTATTTCTTCTTTGTATTTTACTCTTTTTTAAAACATTCAGGACTATTTTTTTAATTGTCTGCAGCAGATGGCTAAAACTGACCATAAATACAGCCTGGGTTGGGCCTGGCTAGTACTTGGATAAGGGACCACCAGGAAATCCCACAAATGTAGGCTAAACTGAGAAGTTGGAAGAAAAAAAATCCCAGAAGCAGTAAAGGCTAATCTTAGAGTGCAGTTGCCCAGAAAATGTGTGTCCTTGTTCGTGAGTACTCAAATTGACTTTATTCTTAGTTATAAAATGAAATCAAGCATGTAAATTGCCAAATCCAGACATAATTTTGATTAGCCACATGATTGAAAGCTATTAGCCATGGTTAATTGAATTCTAAAATATGCATGCTGATGATAGATTCAGAGTATTTATAATCAAAACTTGGTCCTCAAAGAATGACACAGTCATGCTAACCCTATGCTGTCATAGTATTTCTTGCTGTCTCTTAAGAAACTCTTTTCCATCTTGAAGCATTTTTCCTAGACAGTTGCCTTCTATGGCCATTTTTTCTCTCTCTCTCCCTTAAATACTATGATAGAAATGTCAAGGTCTCTTCTTTTGCTTCTTGAAAATAACTGCTTCCTAAAAGTGGAAAAGAATCAAGAAATGCCTTGTTTCCTCATCCAACCTCTTTTTACTCCAGTTCTTGCAGGACTCTTGTGGGTCAAGTATTTATCCACTTGAAATATTCACATCACAAGAAATGGGCATTTATGTAAAGGAGTTTCTGGCCACAAGTAAGCTAAGTACCTTTTTTCCAGCATCTCCTGACTGTCTTCCTTATATGTACACTGCTTAGCTAATAGACCAAATAGATATTGAGCTTGTGGTAAGCACATCATTTTAGACCTCTCGAAAGAAAAAGTACTTTTATTGATATAAATAAAGAGGAACATAAGCAATTGTTGAGATGAAATCAAAGTGAGAACTAAAGTTAGTTTCCGTATACAAGTTGGTTTCTTCCTGATGAGACATTTATTGGGCCATTCTCTTCAGCTCTGCCTTTTAACAATGTATTTATAATTTTAACTGCTTGTACTCTAAATTTATATTTCATTTTAAGTGGCTAACTATTTTATTGCCCTATGGGCAAAAAGGCACTGAAATCACTTCATGTACAACATTTTACAGAGTGTCCGGATGATATCTTGATCTTTGGTAATCCTTCTGCTTTTTCTAGTATCCTATTCTCAGTAGGATAGTAGTAGCTACTAGTGCTTCCATTTCTGTCCCTCTCATTAGGAGAGAAGAGATTCACCCTCTGGAAAGAGCCATTGACAATGAAGAAAGTAGATTAAGGAGAAAAATTCTGGCATTCTTTTGATAGCTGTGAAACTGTCTAAAATAACAAAAAATAAATTAAATAGTGACTAGGAAAAAGAAATGAATAACCTTTCTAGCTAGCATGTGAACTTGGTACTCTCTCTCTCCTCTTGTAAATATGGTACATGATATCAGTATGTCTGCTGATGCATTATATCTAGTGCACCAGCTTTGTCCTGTCCAAATAAATTAACTTTGGCAATAGTGATCCATCTTGATTACATCCTGTCTTGTCTATTGCATGGTACACTATAGGACACTGCCCTATAGTGACAAGTGTTCGGAAGTTACAATTGTGGAAATTTGGCCCTTTCACTGCTAATTACTTCAAGATACAGGATCTGGTTGCCAATTGATTACCAAGCATAATTTAAGGTATTGGTTTGGAGGCCTTGACAGTTCAAGCCCTGTTTCCCTAATGCAAAGGTCTTCAAATTTGGCAGCTTTAAGACTTGTGGACTTCAATTCCCAGAATTCTATGCTGGCTGGAGAATTCTGGGAGTTGAAGTCCACAAGTCTTAAAGCTGCCATGTTTGGAGACCCCTGCCCTAATGATTCACCTTTCCTAATATAAATCTATGCCATTATTTAACTGTGCAAGAATGGCCCTTTTAAGGGGGCCAATCTCAGGGTCTCGTCTTGTGAAACCCAGGAGGGGGGGCTTCTCTTGCATTGCTCTCAAGCCATGGAATATACTTACTTGGCCTTACAATATTCTGCTGGTTTTGTTAGGCACAAGGACCAAATCCCACACCATGAGCTGAACAAAGTTATTTATTTATTGTTCCAATGCTATTTGCAAGAATCTTGCCAGGCTGACTGCATTCTCTTGAGAACCGTCTGATAAGGCTTCAGGGATGCTGGGGAAGGTTAGTAATGCAGTCACATTTTTTGCTATGCAAGGACTCTGTTTAGTTCACCCCTCTTCACATCTTCTGCCATTCTACCTGGAGATTCTACTACACATATTTAGGAAACCTATAAAGATGCAGCTCTTACACTAGGCTTTTATTTGTTAGGTGAGTTTAGTGTTTCTTTTACCATTAATGGTATGTATGTATGTGTATTGTTTGTTTAAGGTTTTGTTAGCTGCCTGGAGTGGTTGCTACAGCAGAATGTTGGACTGTAAATCAAACAATCAATACGTCAATCAATCAATCAAACAGATCATCAGTAAGAAATCTGGTTTTAGCTTAAGGCAGAACACCCATGTTTGAAATTGCTAGGCAACTTCAGTCTAGGGTATCCAAGCTTACATGGGCATTAGTTACAAACTAGTTCAACTATCTCACCAAACATAGTGACTTGTGAGACAGTTCTACTCTTGGATAAGAGTATCTAACAACTTTCTGTCAGAAGTAAAATCACTTATTTTCTATGGTACAATATAGTTTAGCTTTGGGTGCTATATAATCGAAACAGCACCCAGAAGTGCTGAATTTACCTTCTTCATTTTCAAAGTAAAAATAAGTGAGGTTAAATAGTTTTCAGAAACCTCCTCATTGGGGTTTAGTTTGATCCGTTTCTATCTTGTGCAATTGTACTCTGCTTTAAGATGTAGCATTGGTTTATAGTTTATCAGTAATCTGACTCCAGAGCAACAGTGGCAATTACTGTATGTGTATCTTTGCAGGGGGAGAGAGAAGAGAGGAATACCCGCCGAGCAGAGAGTATCTTCATTGTAGAGTTCAGTGTAATCTCCTTCCTCTTTTACCAACTTTCAACTGCATGAGAGTGAAAAATGATTGCATGCTTTTCTGAATTATAGTCCGGTGATCCATATTTATTAGCATCTGGTGGTTCCGAACCTTGAGATTATGAATTAATATACACGTCTTCTGATTCATTGAATTTTATTTATTAACATATCTGAGAAAGGTTATCTAGTATTTTATATATATTATGAAATCTTCTCCGAGATACACTAACATATTTGGATTTCTAAGGAGGTTACTTACTCACTGATGACCTGCTGCCCTTCACAGTTCATTACATACATGCCTCTTGATCTCAGACAGATGTGTTTTCTGTTTGTTCACTGAATGTCAGCAGCATCTCTCATTCCATAGCTCGTGGTTCCCATGGAGACCACTGTATTTTTTTTTTTTTTTAATATGAATGGCTCGGCATAGTGGGTGGAAAAGTCTGGACAGAAAGACCTTGATCACTGATGAATGTTCAGCAAGCAAATGAAAGCAACTCAGAAACTTCTTGGAAAGGATAAGACACCAGGGTAAATTAATAAGAAAATGTATGGTATTATGCATTTATGCACCTCCATAAAATAAAAGGACAATGAGGACTATTCTTCCTAATTAATCTGAATTTGTAAGTATGTTATAACATTGAAATTTTGTTTAATCCTTTGCTAGGCTTAGCCAAAATGTAAATAATAATTATCTTGGAGACATAAACCAAAGACCAATTAAAAGAAACATAGAAGAACCTTCCGCAAATAGCTTCACAGCAGAAGAGCTAAGAGTTTATCACAACATTCAGCAGCCCAGAACTGGCCTTCTGTTATTACCTTTAAGTTCTGAAATAAGAATCTTTGGGATTCTTTAGTGTGCCAGCTGAAGAGCTTGCCATTTCTTCTTCCAACCACAAGCAAAGAAATTGGCTTTAATGTGCATCACGTTTGTATGAAGCAGGAAAACCTATTCTTTCATCAGCGCCAATCAAATAAATCTGCATGACTGTGGGTTACAAGCAGACCCCAGAAATGCTATAAGGAAAAAAATTAGGGAAGGGAAAAAATGAAGAAAAAGATGAAAAATAAAGCCTGATCTTGTATATTGCTAACTTTTACATAGCCTTTTATAACTTTGGAAGAGAAAGAGAGAGAGAGGGAGGGAAGGGAGGGAGGGAGGGAGGGAGGGAAGAAAGTGTGTGAGAGAGAGAATTTTTTTTAAAAAGTACATCAAATCCTTTTTGTCATTCAAGGAGCTTCATCCATGCATGATTCTCTGTTCCCAATTTTAACTATGAAATAGTTTAGCTGAACAATAGAGGGCATAACATCAGAATGAGATTTGAACATAGATGTTCAAGCCATTATAGCATGCAAAGGAAGGGTCCAGCTTTATCTTCTTACTCATTTCCCTTTACTTTGTGAAAGTAAAGTAATGAATACTAATGCTTGATTGCTTTTGTAGGAAGAAATATCCTTCTGGGTTCAGCTCCAAGTGGGGAAAAAGACACTGGAAACATGGAGCCTGCTTGGAAAGATGGTTTAATGGCGGTCAGGATCACATGGCTTGAGTTCCTGAACAGAAAAGGGCGAGACGCACTGAGTCCTCGGGTTTTATGCCCTCTCTGGCCTGAACTTCCTGGGGACCAGAAAGAGTATCCTGATTGGTTGTCAGACTCCCAGGGGGTGGGGGTCTTAGCTAGCCTTGCTGGCTGATGTAATCTTCCCAGGTGCCATGTAGTGAGTTTCTGTTGCTGGATGGGTCCCATTGTGTTGCAGATGATGGTCTTTTGACAAAGGATTGGGTTTCTGCCTCTGGCCTATTGACAAAGGGTGGGGCGGCAGGAAGTTGGGAGCTGCTTTGTCTTTAAAACATGCTTCTCCATTTCTCATCCAGGGAAACATAATATTCTGCCTTTTTAATATTTCCTAAAATATTCCATTCCTCTAGGAAAGGTGGGTGCTAACTTCCTACACTTTATAATAGTGACCAGATCTGAATGCCCAGAAGTCATTCAGTTACTTTCTTGTGTATCTTTTTGCTTCCACATAACGTTTGGCATGGAAATAATGAATTTTTCAATGCCAAACCTGGCCTCAATATTTTACCGTTTTACTTTACCTAATCTAATGAAGGACCTTTGCTTTGGTCCTTCCCAGGAGTGGGTTCTATTTATCTTTACTACTGGTTTGCATCATGCCCGATTTAAGTTTTCTTAAGCAATTCTTAAATGTTTTTATAATGATTTTAAATGCATTGTGAGCTGCCCTGAGTCTTCGGAGAGGGGCGGCATACAAATTGAATAAATAAATAAATAAATAAATAAATAAATCAATCAATCAATCAATCAATCAATCAACCTATTTTACTTTACCTTACAGTATGTCTTTAACGTGTCATACACTCCGTTGTTTATGTTGCAATAGGCTAATAGAGTTGATTCACTAAAGTTTGTTTTATGTGACTACTGTAGATCACAAAATAAACTTTTACCTACTTTTACCAAACTTAGACAATATCTCAATAACAGATCTTCAAACCAGCTTCTGAGGCCCACATATTAACTTAACACTGTGAACTGTGCCTCCCAATTTTTTAAAAAACTTGCCTCCCTTCTCCTAGAATAAAATGCATGCAAATGAAATGCTCTGTCAGAGTGCGCACAGTGTGACTATGTGAGACATCCCAGGAGCAAATATAGTAAACAGAGGTTTGTATTTCAAATAGTGGTTTTATCTACAAAGACTATATACATACAGGTACTTTAGTCAGACCTCAAAACAAACAGCTATCAGCAATTACAGCATGGAAGCTGAGATATGCCCCAACAGGGCTGTTCCTTATTACAGGCTCTTTTTTTTTTTTTTGCAAAAGTTTTACAATTACATTTTCACCCCTTTTCTCCCCCAACCCCCCCAAACTTCCCAACCTCCCTAACCCTCCCTAACCCTCCCCTCCCCCCAGACTTCCCTATAATATACTCATACTCATAAAGAACCCTAATATAACACTTATATATAAACTTGAACCCCTCCCTCCCCTGTATAATTTTTCTCTTTACCTCATTACATTAAAAAAATTTCCAATACATTATTTTCAAATAAAAGCTATTTGATACTTTCTAGTTTGATATTTGTTCTGAACATATTCTATCCACTTTTTCCATTCCCATTCATAAGTCTCTTGTGAACAATCTTTTAAATATGCTGAAATCTTCGCCATCTCTGCAAAACTGGCCATCTTCAAAGTCCATTCCTCGATAGTGGGCAAGGCTTCATTCTTCCAGTATTTACCTATCAACAATCTTGCTGCTGTTATCATATACAATATCAATTTTGTTTCACCCAATGTAAAACCCTTAACTATACCCAATAGAAACAATTGTGGAGAAAATTGAATTTTTTTCTTCAAAACATTCTGCATGACCCACCAAATTTTTATCCAAAAAGCCTTAACTTTCCTACAGGTCCACCAAACATGATAATACGTAGCATCCAAACATTCACATCTCCAACATTTTGGCTGAACATTAGGGTACATACATGACAACTTTTTGGGATCTAAATGCCATCTATAAAACATTTTGTAGAAATTTTCCCTCAGATTCTGCGACTGTGTAAATTTAACATTCTGAACCCAAATTTTTTCCCATGTTTCCAGCATCACTGGTTCTTCAAAATTCTGTGCCCACTTAATCATACAGTCTTTAACTAATTCGGTTTCTGAATCTCTTTCTAGCAAAACATTATAAAGCCTTTTGATACGCATTGGACCTTTCTCTCTTATATGTCTAACCAATTCTTCCTCATGCAACATAATACCAGTTTTTTGGTCCTCTTTCCATCTCAATTGTAATTGATTATATTGTAGCCAAGTTAAATTAATCCCTTCATCCAACAGTGTCTGCAATGTCTTCAGCTGCCATCTGCCCGCATCTGTAAAAAGAACCTCTTTATATAAAAACCCCCCGAGTGACATTATATTTGTATTCCACAAAGTATGACCAAGATCCAACCATAGCGGTATTTTATAATCCCATTTGAGTCGGTGCTTCTTCCAAACTCTCATCAAAGAATCTCTAAGTATGTGGCTTTTAAATACTTTATCTACTTTGTCGTCGTAAAATAAGTAAGCATGCCATCCAAATTCAAGATCAAAACTTTCTGCATTCAATATTCCAGTCTTTTTCCTTCCAAACCAATCACTTGTTAAAGTTAAAGCTGCTGCATCATAATATAGCTGTAGGTTTGGAAGTTTAAGACCTCCTCTTTCTGGAACATCTTGCATAATTTTCAATTTCACTCTCGGCTTCTTCTCGTTCCAGACAAACTTATTCAATCCAGATTGCCAAACTTTCAATTGTTTATCACTTTTAAACACCGGAATCATTTGAAACAAAAAAAGAAATCTTGGCAAAATGTTCATCTTAACTGCTGCTATTCTTCCAAGTAGAGACAGCTGTAGTTTTTTCCAAGTCTCCATATCTTTCTGCACCTCTCGCCACAACACCTCATAGTTATTTTGAAACAATTTCATATTTGATTCTGCAACCTGAACTCCTAGATATTTTACCTTAGGTACAGTCTCAAAACCTGCCCTCCTTTCAAGCTCATGTTTACGATCTTGTGTCATGTTTTTAGCTATCATTTTAGTCTTTTTTGGATTCAATCTAAAACCTGAAACTTTACCATAGTCTTGTATAATGTCCTTCATCAAGATTATTGATTCCATTGGTTGTGATAGGGTAACAACCAGATCATCTGCAAATGCCTTTATTCTGTAATCCTCTTGCCTAATCTTTATACCTCTCAAGATATTAGAGTCCCGTATTGTATTTAGCAAGACTTCTAGTGTTAAAATAAATAAAAGTGGGGACAGCGGACATCCCTGTCTTGTTCCTTTTTCAATTTTAAACTCTGTTGTCAGACTTCCATTAATAATGATCTGTGCCTTTTGCTCTTGATAAATTGCCGAAATCGCCTGTATAAATTGATCCCCAAAGTCCATCTTTTTCAAAGTCTTTAATAGAAAATTCCAGTCCACTCTGTCAAAGGCCTTCTCTGCATCCAAGAAGACCAGCACTGCAGGGATCTGTTTATTCTTCTCAAGATATTCCAATAAATCTATTACTTGCCTTACATTGTCCTTCATATATCTGCCCTCGATAAATCCCGCTTGATCATCATGAATCACCTTCTGAATTACTGGCATCAGCCTGTTGGCTAGTACTTTCGCAAAAATTTTATAATCTGTATTCAAAAGAGATATTGGTCTATAGTTCTCTGGTTTTTTAGGACCGACTTGTTCTTTTGGTATCAAAGATATGTAAGCTGTTGTCCATGATGGGGGTATTTTACCCCCTTGTTGAATATTGCAAAATAAATCTCTGAGTTGTTCTACCATTTCAGCTTGCAAAGTTTTGTAATACACTGCGGTCAAACCATCCGTGCCAGGAGCTTTGGCTGTTTTTAACTGTTTAATTGCTACTATTATCTCCTCCTCTGTTATAGGATAATTCATTCTTTCCTTTTGTTGATCAGTAATTTTTGTAACTCTTTTATCATTTAAATATTTTTCTATAAGTCCATTCTGCACCTCCTCTTTGGCATATAGTTTGGTATAATAGTCCACAAAAGCTTCTTTAATTAATTTTTGTTGAAAAATTTCTTTCCCTCCAATATCAATACTATCAATAGTCCGTATACTTTGTTTTTTCCTCAATGTGTAAGCCAACCATCTGCCCGGTTTATTAGCGTTACAAAATGTGTTATGCTTCGCATATTGTAAATTTGTTGCAACTTGTTCCGCCATAAGCATTTGAAATTGGTCTTTCAGAAGTTTTATAGCACTACATATTCTTTCATCTGTTGGATTTTTGATAAGTAACTGTTCTTTATTCTTTATTTCTATTTCCAGTTCAGATCTTTTCTTTTGTCGGAACAGTCTATGTTTAGAGTTCATGTAGATAAGTACCCCTCTCATATAAGCTTTACTTGCATCCCACACAATTTCAATTGGGGTACCTTTATTCAAATTTATTTCAAAAAATTCTTTCAAATGCTTTTTAAGTTCTGTTATATTTTTTTCATATCTAAACAAATTCTCATTTAATCTCCAAGAACGTCTCTCAACCTTGTCCATCTCAATTTCTATCCATACTGGGCTATGGTCAGTCAAAGTTCTTGGAAAAATCTTTGTTCTTTTTGTCTTAACAAGTAAATCATCTGTCAACAAAATAAAATCAATCCTAGAGAAGGATCTGTGTCTGTCAGAAAAAAAAGTATAGTCCAATTCTTTTGAATTATGTATTCTCCAAACATCTTTTAGTTCCATATCTTCTTTCATATCAAAAAAGGTCTGTGGTAATCTGATTCTAGACTTTGCCAAACTCTTTTTATCTAATTTAGAATCAATTACTCCATTCCAGTCTCCCATAATTAAAATAGATCTGTAATCCCATTGCAATAATTTAGTATGTAACATCTTATAGAAATAGTCCTGTTGTTGATTGGGAGCATAAATCCCCATCAGAAGAATTTGGCCATTTGCGGTAGACAATTCAATTGCTACAAACCTACCATCTTCATCTGTTTCTATAACTTTAACTGTTAACTTTTTATTTACATAAATTACCACACCATTCTTTTTTTGCGAAGTTGAAGATATAAAATGTGTTCCTAGTTTGGAGTTTATCAAATATTTTTGATCTTGCGTTGTGATATGCGTTTCTTGTAAACAAATTATATCATTATTAAATTGTTTCAAATATGTAAATAATTTCTTCCTTTTCTGTGCTGAATTCAACCCATTAACATTCCAGGATAAACACTTAAGCATCATCAGCCTCTTTCTGGAGCAAAGAGCAAAATAATTGAAGATCATCCGAAAGCTTCGATCTCGCTCCTCCCATAGCTCCAATCTCTTGTGCAGTACTCTTATCTGCCTCCTTGTCTTGTCTTTCCTGTTGTTGTTGTTGCTTTTGTTTAAGTAACTTAGCTTGAACTCGAGTTATACGTTGATCCTTAACTTCAATCATCCGAGCCGGGTCCAAGATTGGAGAAGATTCCAGCAAGGGCTCATCCAGAAAACCTCCTTCTGCACCTTGCACTTCTTCTAATTCCTGCTTAGACTGTTCTTGCAGTTCTCGTTGAGGTTGCTTCTCTTCACTCTCTTTAATCTCCAAAACTGTAGATGTACGTGGGGATGGTGTTCTTTCCTTGAGAATAGTAGTGTAGAAGTGCTGTGCCTTCTCCACGGTATTCAAACGGTATCTTTGTCCCTTGTATCTGAAAATTATGCCAACTGGTGCGTCCCACCGGAAAGGTATCTGTAAATTTTGCAATTCCTTAACGAGAAAACCATATTCTTTTCTAGCTTTCAGCATTTTAGGAGGTAATTCTTTATAAATTCCAATTCGTGAGCCCCCCACTTGTACGGAAGTGTAAAAGGATTTTTGCAGGATATCATTTCTTATTTCTCTATCTGTAAAATATATGACTACATCTCTAGGTAATTGTCTTTGTCTGGCCACCCAAGAGTTCACTCTGTAAATTTTGTCTATTTTGTGAAAAACCACATCTGGATTAACTTGTAAAATCTTAGCCAGGGCCTCAGAACAGACTTGTCTCAAATCCTGTCTTTCCTCCTCTCGAATTCCTCGAATCCGTATAGCAAACTCCATTGCCCTGAATTGTATCATGACAATCTCGTCTTCAACTCTCTGCATTTTATTGTCAACATCAGCAATTTTATAATCATTGTCTTTCATCTTAACATTAACTTCTGATTTAAATTCTTCAACTTTAAAATCAACTTTCCCAATAAATTCTGCCAGGCCAGATGCCACTTCTGATATTTTTTTGGTCACCTTATTTTGATTCTGTTTCACCATATCTTTAACTTCATTAATTTCCTGCATAAATTCCTGGTGTGATTTTTGAAGTTTGTCATCTATCCCCTGATGTGATTTTTGAAGTTTATCATCTATCTCCTGTTGAGATTTTTGAAATTTATCATCCAAAGTTTTAGAAATAAATTCTTTTAAATCTCCCACATCAAATTCTTTTTTCTGGGTCTGTAACTGCTGAGCAGGGGGAAGTTGCGTTTCATGTTTATGTGTGGGGGATCCCCCCCCTGTTGCCTTCCCTTCCTGCTTCTTTGAAGCCATCCTGCCACGTGATCTAGTTTTTCTAAAGAGGGAAGTTCCTTTTCCTTTCCCTCCTGCACAAAGACTTCTAAAAAAGTCCCCCAGATTTGATCAAATAAAGGTTGAAGTAAAGCAAAGTCAAATTTTGAAAGGGAGAAATTTTCCAATTGTTTCTCTTATAACAAGCAAAGCAACTTTGTAGCAACTTGGAAACTTTGTAACAAAGCAAAATAACTTCACCAATCCACACTCGCTGGCTCGTTAACTCTGAGACTAAACGCCATGTTTTTTCTAAGCACTTTCACTCATTCGCATTTTCTCAGGTTGAAAAGTCAACAAAGCGCTGATACTTGCGTTTCCAAGATTCAGGATTCAGATAGTTTTAAAGCTGGTTCTTTCGCTTTAAGTTTCCTGCAGCCGGCTTGTTCTGCAAAGGCAGAATCGTCCCACGTCGCCCGGAGTTTCAGCAGGTTGGGAGGGAGCCACGCCTGTTCTCTCCCCAGAAGCTTCCCTGGGGGGTTACAGGGGCTCGACCTGTGCCCTGCGATCTCTCCTTCTCCAATCCTACGGATTTAGAAGTTTTCGAGCTGCTTCCTCGTCGCCCGTAGCGGCTCTACGGGCGGCGGGGCTGGCGGAGCTTCAAAGGGCGCCGCCGTCGCCGAAGACAGGGAAACCGGAAGTCCCTTATTACAGGCTCTTAAAGCAGGGTTGAAATGCTCCCGGTTTGGACCGGATCACCCGATCCGGTAGCGATGGCAATGGGTGATTTGGAGAACCGGTAGCAAAAATCCCTGCGCCCCTCTCCCATGCCCAGCTGAGCTGCACGATCATTAGAGGCTGGTTTTTTTTTAACTTTTAAAAGCATTTTTTTCTACAACCTCTTCAGCTGAAAAAATGTTTTTAAAAGTAAAAAAAAAGTCTCTGACGAAGTCAGCTGAGTTGCCTGATTGTCAGAGGCTTTTAAAAGTATTTTTTTCTGCAACCTCTTCGACTGAAAAAAAAAAGGTGGCCACACGCACCCAGTCACATTACCCCCCCCACACACCCCCATCACCACCACCAAGCCACGCACACAGAACCGGTAGTAACAAATTTTACATTTCACCACTGTCTTAGAGTGATATCAGGCCAAAACCTTGCTGACTCATTCCCAGCATTACATCATCGTAGCAGCTGACCAGCCCTTAAATCATTATCCTAACATGCGCCAACAGAGCTAATTTGATCACTTTACTGTACCATCGATATCGATATGTTAATGGTAGGTGGAGGCTTTGTATGATCAGATGTAGCTAACTGTTTGACTGGTGATAAAATTTTATTCCAGCCCCAGTTACTTCATTTGTGATAATATCCATATCCCCTATCCATGCCCCTAGGCCAGTACCAAAAGCATCTTGAGGAATATATATGTATCAGTCACAAATTTTACAAGCCTGACTAGTGCATGCACTATGTGAGCAGTTGGTTGTAAGTCAGCATTTTTTCTAAAATGAAACAAAAATGCCTCTTTGAGAAATGGAATGCCCATCTTGAAGGCCCTAGTTACTTCTGCAGCAAAAGTACAGTATGTTGTAGATATTACTGTAGTGTTCAAAAATTCCTGCCAGTAATAGCTCCAAATGGAGTAGAAAGGGAATATACAATTCAGATTCAATTGGATTCAATTTTTGTTCATTTTCCAGCATAAGCTAGCTAACCTAAAGAACATACCCAACCAAAAGCAATTGGATGGGGAATAATAAAATTAAAGAACTACATGGGAAAAGGAATAAGCATATTACAATCTCTTGTTCTAGCTGGATATCCAGGAAAGAGCATGAATACACACACACACACACACACACACAGAGAGAGAGAGAGAGAGAGAGAGAGAGAGGCATACACACAGAAACCTGCACTCAGATTGTTTAGATTGCATTGTTATTTTCTGTTAAAGATTCATAAACTCTGACTGAAGCTTTCAAAAGAACTGGAAGAATTTCTGCTGTCTGGTTGGCAGTGCTTTGCTGTTTAGGGAAAACATTTTAAAACGAAGAGATTTTCATTCCCAAATCTTGAAATTCACTTAAAAGTGATACTGCCAATCTCACAAATAAACATATGCCCCAGATCTGATAGTCCAAATATCCAAGATTCAAATTAAAGGAGGTGGCTTTTCCCCCACTTTTAACAACAATGCAAATTTATTCTCTCATAATTAAGATTTGCTTTACCAGTCATCCTGGCAAACAAAATTAATTACTTATGGCTTAATATGTACCTGTGATAATTAAGCCACTCCACCATCTTCAGTAAAGTGATAATATTTTATTTCCCCTTCTGTCTCCTCAATGAATAGTTTTAATATTCCATCATCCTGAGAGGGGAACGGGATGCTGTCAATTCAGTATTCTTATATGGGAGAGAGTGTAATGGGAAAGGCATGTTATAGAGAAGAAAAACAATCCAAGTTCAATTTCATGGGATTTTTAAAGGAGATTTTAAAATACCACAAGCTAGTACCTTAAGGATGAATTTCAGGCAGGAGCCATATGAGATGTGCATTCACAGACCTTAGTTTTAAAACTTCGGGGCACTTATCCCAGTCCTGCTCAAGGATACTATGAACAAGATCTTAAGCTTCAGCGAGCAAACTCCTTCTGTCTTCCACCTTCTGTTTCTTTTCTACTTTCTCAGTCAAAACATTTAGCATTTAATTGCTCTTCAGCACAAATAGATTTTATTGATAGGTCAATTTCTTTAGCGCTTTTTCCCCTGAAAGAAAAGAAGCTATTTTGATCACACACATACACATACAGTACATCGCAATTTGATTTTACAATTTCCTGAGGAATACAGAAATCACTACTGTATGAGATGATGTCATTTTCCACTTCCAAATGAAAAGGAACTTAACTCACTATGTTGTTAAAACAGCAAAATTAGAACATGAAGCCTCTGGACCAGGGGAATAGGGGCTTCCCAACAAGGCTGGGATGTAGACACCTGCCTCAGGACCACTTCAAAAGCTGTGATTAATCTGACAGACTGAGAAAGTGGTTAAATAGACGGGGAGTAATTATGGCTAGCTGTAAGTAAAATATTTAAATCAGAAGTAAATTAAACCAACATCAGTTGTTCTTCTGATCCCAGTCAGTAGGAATGTCACTTAAAACCTAAGTATCCTCAGCCTGAAAATAGTCCTGCCTTCCTGAAGCAGCAACTTTAGCTCTAGGTTCAACAAAGATCATTTTGAATTATGTGTTATAAGTTCTTATATGGGAGTGAGTGTAATGGGAAAGGCATGTTATAGAAAAGGAAAACAATCCAAGTTCATTTAAATTAACCCAACAGAGTATTAGGAATGAGCATAAAGTTTATAATAAATCATTTACATCTATAATTTTTAAAGTGGTGCGATATCTATCTGCCTACCATCCAGAGTTCCTAGGAGACTGAATATAACATTTCAAAAACAAATGCCATGTATTGTTACACTGAGATAATAAGAGAGATGAGAACTGATGGGCCAGAAAGAGGCTATCAATTAAACATTAAAATATCTGTGGAAGTGATGCCTCAGAGAAAGCAAGACCAGCACTGATGGTCTCTCCTGAAGGAATTCCAAATTCTGGGTGCTTGGCAGGATGAGATGTCATGATCAAGGCTCAGTTGTCTTAAGGTTAGAGCCTCTGTTTACCAGCCTTATGAAAAGGATCATCTAGAACAGGGGTGTCAAACTCGATTTCATTGACAGCCGCATCAGGATTGTGTTTGACCTCGGGGGGGGCAGGGGGTTGGCCAGGGGGTGTGGCCAGCTCAACATCACTCATGTCAGAGGTGCCTGTGGTGGCCTGAGTGCTCTGCCAGAGAAAACGGGCTCCTGAGCTCCGTTTTTGGCTGCGAAAATATCCTACAACCGTCTGCTGGCAAAAATGGAACTCGTGGGCCGGTCCTTTGTTGTTTCCAGGGGAGGCCCCATGGGCCAGATCTAAGCACTTAAGGGCCGGATCTGGCCCCCGGGCCTTGAGTTTCACACCCCTTATCTAGAAGTAGACATCTAGAAAGTTCTTAAATTAATTACAGAGCCTGTAGTACAGTGCATTAAAGCACTGTTATTAACAACTGCTGCTTGCAATTACTGCAAGTTCGAATCTCACCAGGCTCAAGGTTGACTCAGCCTTCCATCCTTTCTAAGGTAGGTAAATTGAGGACCCAGATTGTGGGGGCAATAAGCTGACTTTGTATAAATATACAAAAGTATGAAGGCTATTGCTTAACGCATTGTAAGCCGCCTTGAGTCTCCGGAGAAGGGCGGCATATAAATTAAAGCAAAAAAAAAAAAAATTAAACAAGCATTCCTGCTTCTGGAGATTTATATGAAGCACATTTGTCAGGCAATGGGATTGCTGTGTTTGGGATGTACATGTATCAAACATGAAGGATTGGAGGTGCTGGAGAAAAGTATGGGACATGGTCAGAGAGAGGATTCCCAGAGAAAGGAGGACTTGAGGGCCCCGAAGGAACAAGCAGAATAAGAAAATGACATTTACTAAGTGGCTTGGCTGCTGAAAGGATGAGAGCTGCACTGAAAATGCAGACCGGGAATAAGAAAACAAAGTTGCTGGCTTGCCACCAGGCTCGGGTGAGAGTTATTTTTCCCTCCTTCTCCCAGGCTCTCTAGAGAATATAACAGCGGAAAGTAAAAGCCCTGCTAAATTCCCTAAATGAGGAGTTAGCCTCAAAAAGTTGTGCTTAAATTGAACATCTGTGTAAATAAGGAAGAGGGAAACAGAAACAGCTGTGGAACTGCAAGAAGCTATGTAGATATATATGTAATAGTTCATTATTTATATTAATAATGTAAGTTCAAATTGAGAGCCAGTTTGATGTAGTGGTTAAGACATCAGGATAGAAACCTGGAGCCTGTGAGTTCTAACCCCAGGTTAGGCACACAGCCAGCTGAGTAACTTTGGACCAGTCACTCTCTCTCAGCTGAGGAGGCAATGACAAATCATTTCTGAAAACTTGCCAAGGAAAATGCAGGAAGGCAATCACAGGGCAACAAGATTGACTCAAAGGTACTAAAATAACAACAACAACAACAACAATAAAATACATTTAGTTGCGCTGTAAGAATAAACATTGAGCCATGGTGGGGGTTAGACTGCAATATTGCAGGCTAATTCTGCCAACTAACCCTCTCCCTCTCCCTCTCTCTCTCTCTCTCTCTCTCTCTCTCTCTCTCTCTCTCTCTCTCTCTCTCTCTCTCTCTCCCCTTTCCTTTTTCCACCTTCCGAAACACTGCCTCCACAACAGATGTACACTTCCTTTTGTACTTTGAAGAAAGACTTTTTCCAGAAACATTTATACATAAGCAAAATAACAAGGGAGAAGGTTACCTTCTACAAAAGGAGGATTTTATTAAGATGTTGTTTTGCCAAAAAAATGCACTGAACATTTACAGAAACCTTCTAATGTTCTCTCACACATAATTTGACAGGATCTGCCTTTCCACTTGGTTCTATGAGACATACATGTAGGAAGCAAACACTGGCAAAGGAACCAATATTCAGTTTTAAACTACATTTTCCAATGCAGAGAAACATGATTGAATAATTTTACCAATTTCCCTTAATCTATATCAGGAGATCCTTAAGGGTTTTTATTTGAGCAATTGCCCAATTTTTCTAAAGAAAGAATGAATGGCAATTTTCTAGCAGGTACTGTGTGACAGAAAGGTTACAGTCGCAGAGCTTGGAAAAATACAGCTTGATGATGAATGAGGGAAACTCTAAAGAAAAGGCTCAGCATCAGATACCAAGGGAAGAAGCTGAACAAGTTGCATACACATCAGTCTCAACCTCTATTATGAAATACAATCCTGACCTATGTTCAAAGGCTCAGAAATTCTTATATGGTTATGAAGTGTTGGTAAGTGTTGGTAAATGGTTGAAAGTGCAAAGAGAAAAACCACAAGCTTGGGCCCAGAATGATATAAGTGCACTTCAGCCAAATTATCTTACATAATCAAGTACTTTTCTTCAAAAAAAAAAAAAAATTAACCCACCAGAAAGTTACAAAGAGAGATATAAAACTGATATTAAATAGTTCATATGACAATATCTTTAACACCATCATATATCAACATCTGCCTAATCCATATCCTTGGGAAGGACTTGATGGATAGATAAAAATGCCAAAATTGGTTTAACATTTGAAATATGTAGAACCTGAGTAAATGATTAATAGTATATTTCATGTTCAATTATATCAAATAATTGACAAATCTGGTAATAGATTTACAGTTATTTTTATTGTCATTATGACAATAAATGACAAGCCGTTTAATTGTTGCAAAGAAAATAGAATATTCCAAGAAGATGGATGAATAAAAATGCCCAAACCAGTTTAAACATTTGAAGTGTTTTGAAATATGCAGAACCTGAGTAAATGATTAATAGTATATTTCATGTTCAATTATATCAAATAATAGATTTACAGTTGTTTTTATTATCAATACATGACAAGCTGTTTAATTGTTGCAAAGAAAATAGAATATAAGAATAGAATATTCCAAGAAGATACTAATTCAGATATAAATATGTATCAAGATAGCATAAACATAGTGCTGAAAATGTTCTGGTTTTCTTTAGCATATTGTACAATTACACATCTACTGTGCATTCTACAGATCATGTACATTTATATGTTTTAAAATACGTATGTAAAAGTTTTGGGTTTTCTAGCCTGAGTTTATAAGATTTAAGTTAAACAGACATAAGCTTATTGTTCTTTTTCATGTCTGAGCTGAATGAAAATTCTTCAACAATCAAGTATTTCTCTTAAAAAAAATTAACCCACCAGAAAGATACAAAGAGAGGTATAAAACTGATGTTAAATAGTTTCCACTTTATAAAAATAGGTTTTTAAGTTTTTTCCCCTTACATATACCTCATTAGTATTCCCAGTGTTCTCCTGACATACCAGCTATTTAGTTTTATAAGAGAATAGCTTTAAAAAATGCTGACTGCACAAAATATGCTCATTACCTATACATGTAAGGACCTTTTTTTTTTATTTGACAACTACAGTGACATTACTATAAGCTCAAAAGTGGAAATCCCTCAATGGAGGGATGGTTGCAGAAGATGATAAAGCTTGTAGAGATGGCTAAGTTAGCTTTTTTGATTAGAGAAAAAAACACTATATTTATGATTCATTGGAAACCCCTTATAGACTTTTGCCACGAAACAGGGAAAAAAATGCTGTTATGATTGTGGTTTTGAAGATTAGGGAAAAAAACTGGATAACAGAAAAAAGTGAGTTTTTTTGTAATCAAAGAATAAGAGATAGACGTTTCTTTCTTCTAAGTCTTTTTCTGCATGTTTACTTTCTTCTTTTATTGCTTCTTTTACTCCTTATTGGTTTTTGTCAGCTTTTATGTTCTTTGTAGAAGTTTTAATGGAAAAATTTTAAATGTCTAGGTATTCAATAGAAGGAGCATATCCCTTACAATAAGTTTGGTTCAGATCATTTAGAATATGTGATAACTCAAAAAGTATTTTTTTCCCCAGAATTTAATCCCATCTTCATATTATATCCCATATTCCTTTTTTAAAAGGTTATGAAATTTTATACAATAAAGGGATGTGTGCTTTCCTTTCCAAAGCAATCTATTTCCAAACATATTAACAGAAAAAAAAATAGCCCTTGACTTTAGAGATCATTTTTGCATCATATCCTTTGCCAAGCAAAGACTGATAGACTTATTTTATTTGTCCATTTGATTTCCACAAAAAATATACTTATTGTTAAATATCTTATGCTGTAAGAGTAGGGTCTTCCTACAAACTTCACTGCCTGGGAAGATTTACACTCTTACTTTGTCAATTCCAGGATATATAGCAGAGTTCCCACTTCACTCAAATTTTTCTGGTATCATTTTTTTTTCAAATACTGACTCTAATGCTCTTAGCTGTATACTGTAATTTGTTTCAGAAATTTTGAACCACTGCCACTATGATCTTTGATAATAGTGCACAATTTCATTTTAGAGGTATTCTCTCTCTCTCTCTCTCTCTCACACACACACACACACACACACGAGAGAAAGAGAGAGAGAGAGAGAGAGAGAGAGAGAGAGAGAGAGAGAGAGAGAGAGAGAGAGAGAGAACACACTCTTTCTTTTCCTGTGGAAGTTGGAAAATATTTTCAAATATTTTTTCAAGCAAAACCCTCAGTCGCCCACCCACGTATTATTTTAAGAATGTCTATGCTAAAGTCTACAATATTATGGGTTTTCATTTTTTTTTGTTTTCTTCCCCCACATAATTAATCTAAACAATTAAACCAAGCAAGACAAGAAATCTGTTAGGCACCATCTATCACTGTCTGCTTCTTACTGAGCCTTTCTCAGCAGTAGCACTGCAGGATCACCATTTGAGAGTGTCCACTGAATCATTGAGAAGGCAAGCTGTCTGGTAGGAAAAGTGAACAAAGGATGAGCCCCCTTGGGTCTGGAATGGACTTTCCTCATCTCTTTAGCCACTTTACAATGCATTGGTCTGAATCAGAGGTGGGTTTCAGCAGTTCTGACCAGTTCTGGAGAACCGGTAGCAGAAATTTTGAGTAGTTCGAAGAACCGGTAGCAAAAATTCTGACTGGCCCTGCCCCCTGAGTCCCAGTTGATCTGGAGGAAATGGGAATTTTGCACTAACCTTCCCCTGGAGTGGGGTGGGAATGGAGATTTTACAGTATCCTTCCCCTGCCACGCCCACCAAGCCACGCCCACAGAACCATAGTAAAAAAAAATTGAAACCCACCATTGGTCTGTATGTTCCTCAGGACAACTTCATCTGCTGAGTAGCAAGCACTCAGCTGAAGGCACAATAAACTAGATATTCTGGCTAGTGCATCAGGAGGGCCACTGGTAAGAAGCTTGTCCCAATCTGCTGTCTTTTTTTAAACTTCTGCTTAAAGCAGCCACTTTATTCTACCTGAGTTATCCATGACCATGCTCAGTTCATATATGCTGCAGTTATATTTAAGTTTGCCACTGAAAGAAGTGAGAAACTTTTCCTTACAGGAAGAAGAAGAAAAAAGCACAAGTGCTATGGTCTTTTTCCTGTATCTTCATTTTCTGATTTCTTCCAATCAAGATGTTTAAGAAATTACAGCAAGATATCCAAATTAGCAAAAAAAGAAAAAGAAACAAAACCATCAAGGGTGTTCTACTCCCCATCATCCCAAATCCAGCACTCTGTTGACCTAGCAATACAGCAAAAGAAAGTACTTGCTTCTGAAGTACTTTCCATTGTTTTATTGTTTTCACTGTCTGAAAATCTCTCCTTATTTCTAGATTGAATCTCTCCTTGATCCGTTTCCATCCATTATTCCTTATCTGGCCTTCAGGTGTTTTGGGAAATAGGTTGATCCCCTCCTCTCTGTGGCATCCCCTCAAATATTGGAACACTGCTATCATGTCTTCACTGGTCCTTCTCTTTACTAGACTAGCCATGTCAAGTACCGGTACTTGCAACATTCATTATATATTTTAACCTCCAGTCCCCTGATCATCTTGGTTGCTCTTCTCTGCACTTTTTCTAGCGTCTCAACATCTTTTTTTATAGTGTTCTGACCAAAACTGGATGCAGTACTCTAGGTGTGGTCTTACTAAGGCTTTCAACTAGGTTGAATACATAGACTTTAAGACTGTTTTCAAGGCAATGAACTATTCATTCACATCAGTGAAGAAGTACTGGGTTAGAAAGTTATTCAATGTTTAGAAACAAGGAGGAAAAGTTGTCAATTTCAGGTATCTTTAGTTGCCCACCAATAGATATACGAGCCTTGGGCAAGGTTTGCCATGAATGTCAATATTGTAAACTACCTAGTTCACAGGGATATTTGGCAAAGGTATCACTTTTATTTCCCTAGTTTTTCAGAATAGAAGAAGGCATACACTGACATAAACTAAATCAAAGCAATCTTCCAAAGGCACCTGAAAATCCAGAGATAAATCCACCCCCCAATAGCTAGATGCAAATGTTATGTAAATGCTTTGCCTCTATGTGCAAACAGATTTTTCAGATTAGCATCTGCCTTTTACCAGATGATACAATATCAGTTTGGCCTTCCATTAAGCCGCATTGACATATCAACCTCTCTAATAATGGCCTTTCCATCTGTCTTATATAATGATTTTTGATATTTCAATCCATTCCATTCTGTACAGTGCTACTTCATACGGCAACTGCTGTCTCTTTATTTTGCCAACAAAGATAGGAGAGTTTTCTAAGGAGGACATGGAACAACAGCAGTTCAGCTCTTTCACATACTGCTTGGACAGTACTCAAAGTCCTATAATGTATGGGGGCACCCAGTGATTCCTTTCCATAAAGCACCACAACCCTTTCTGAACCTACAGCTGATCTAAGGATAAGATCCTTCTCCTTTAGCTAAAGCTTCTCATATCACACAGCAGGATAGGATCAATGTGTTTCCTTATAGCTCACCAGACAACTTTTAACAGATAGATTAACAGAGTTGGAAGGGACCTTATAGGTAATCTAGTCCAACCCCCCGCTCAAGCAGGAGACCCTACACCGTTTCTGATAAATGGCAGTCCAATCTTTTCTTGAAAGTCTCAAGTGATGAAGCTCCCACAACATCCGAAGGCAAGCTGTTCCATTGGTTGATTGTTCTCACTGTCAGAAAGTTCCTCCTCATTTCTAGGTTGAATCTCTCCTTGGTTAATTTCCATCCATTATTCCTTGTCTGGTCTTCGGGTACTTTTATTTATTTATTTATTTTATTTCTATACCGCCCTTCTCCCGAAGGACTCAGGGCAGTGTACAGCCTAATTAAAAACACAAAGACAGACAAAATTTAAAAATAATTAAAATTATTAAATAATAGGCCCAATTTATAAAACCCCAAATTTAAAATCCCATTTAAAACCAATTAAAATCTTTACATTGATAGCCCAGCCTGGCGGAACAACATGGTTTTGAGGGCACAGCGAAACACACGGAGATCAGAGATTTTACGAATTTCTAGGGGCAGATCATTCCAAAGGGCAGGGGCTCCCACAGAGAAGGCCCTCCCCCTGGGTGTCACCAGCCGACATAATTTGGCCGATGGCGCCCTGAGGAGACCCTCTCTGTGGGAGTGAACTGGCCGGTGGGAGGCTACTGGTGGCAGAAGACTGTCTCAAAGGTATCCAGGTCCAATGCCATGGAGCGCTTTAAAGATGGTAACCAACACCTTGAATCGCACCCGGAAGACCACTGGGAGCCAGTGCAGCTCACGCAGGATGGGTGTCACGTGGGCACAACGAGTTGCGCCCATAACCACCCGCGCGGCCGCATTCTGGACCAGTTGGAGCCTCCGGGTGCTTTTCAAGGGGAGCCCCATGTAGAGAGCATTGCAGTAGTCCAGTCGGGAGGTGACAAGGATGTGAGTGACTGTGCGCAAGGCGTTGCACACTTTTGAAAATAGCTTGACCTGTTCCTTTCTGTGGCAGCCCCTCAAATATTGGAACACTGCTATCATGTCTCCCCTGGTCCTTCTCTTCACTAGACTAGCCATGCCCAGTTCCTATAACCGTTCTTCATATGTTTTAGTTTCCAGTCCCCTAATCATCCTGGTTGCTCTCCTCTGCACTTTTTCTAGAGTCTCAACCTCTTTTTTATAGTATGGTGACCAAAACTAGATGCAGTACTCTAGGTATGGTCTTACTAGGGCTTTATAGAGTGGTATCAGTACCTCACTTGATCTTGATTGTATCCCTCTGTTAATGCAATTTAGGATTGCATTGGCTATTTTGGCTGCTGTTGCACACTGCCGGCTCATATTTAGCTGGTTGTCCACTAAGACTCCAAGATCCCTCTCACTGTATTAAGCCTGGTTTCAAAGGCTACCTTATCAAAGGTTTTCCATTGTTAAAAAATTAACTTTTTTATTGGGAGTAAAGAAGGTCACCAGTCTCTGGCACCATCTTTTATACATCTACTGTGCATTCTACATATCATGTACATTTAGATATTTTAAAACATGAATGTGAAAGTTTTGGGTTTTCTAGCCCAAGTTTATAAGATTTAGGTTAAACAAGGAATGAAAATTGATTAAATTTCTTCAACACAGAATTAAGCAAAAACATCTCTGAACTACAGAAATGCGATTTTTAAAAATATATATTTTAAAAGTCTATATTTACATGTACAAACCATTATTTTCAAATTATGGGGAGTAGCATAAATTCAGCCCCAGATATTTTGGTCAAATTTAATAATTGTCAAATAGTTCTACTATCTAAATCTAGTATTCCACAATTTGGAAATCCTGGCATTTAGAACAATTTTTTAAAGAAGAATTATGTAGAAGAAACTCAGACAATGAAGAAACAGAGCAATAGTCTTGGTTTTCCTGCTGGCGAGTTTTCTTTTCTCTTAATTGCAATGGTGGTTTGAAATCAAATGGCCTTGAAAGAAAATAGAAAGTTTTGAAAGCTGATCCAGATGTGTGGTGAGGTAAGAGTTTATTATATCCAGAGTTTTAAATAAATAATATCATCTCTGCTCCAGATTGAGTAATAGTCTGCTTGTCATGTTTTTAGTCAAGTTCATCAATAAATATCCACCTACTTTCTACACAATTCAGTTCAGTTCAGTCTAGTCTTCATTTTGTAGTCAAGTCATATCAGTTGTTCATTTTCTGAGTAATTTGACTTAGCATCTCGGTTAGCGTTGGATAATGGATATTAAATCGCTCCCATTTATGGCTGTTTTCTGGCAAAACTCAGTGCAAACAACATTCCTATGCAGGGCACCGAAGTTTTAGCTTGGCAATCAACAGCCCTCATTTGGACATCTGGTTGGCGCTATTAACAGCCATTTGCCTAACAGAATGTTCAGAGGCTACTTTGTTCACATTTATTGCAAGATGCCAAGAAATGTATTCATTTTTAATATTCTCCAAACAGATATGCTTGGAATAAAAGGTAAAAGAGCCAGAACTATAAAAAGAATTCCTCTGATATAAGAATTGTTATGAAGCTGACTGTGTCTCGTTAAGTTAGTGATCATATTCTGATCACAATTCAACTAAATTGGAATAATTAATCTGAATTATTTAATCTCAATGACTTTCAATAACTGAGTGGACCTGAAACATCATTAAAAATTAACCCATTTAAAATTCAGCAGGAATTAATCATTAATCAGTGAAGAGCGAATATGATTGTGGTTGTTTTGTTAATGAGATGAAGCAGAATAAATCCAACTGTTTTAAGTTTCAAGAGCTCAGATTGAAAAGCTGGAACATATTTTACTGTGCTGAATCAAAGTGCTGGGTCTGATTCCCTTATAGCAAGCAGAAGCAGGAGATTAACTTTTTCATGCATTAACTTTTTCATGCATTCTAGACAGTGCTCATAAGCGTTCCACATTTTTAATTTGTTATGAGTGCCAATGAGATTTTTTCCCCCAATGCAAATAATAACCTCAAACAAAAAGGTTTTGGAAGGACCACAGCTGGAGAAGAAAGAATGCCATGACATCTGTAATGATCCAGATTAATATCAGTCCAGCCCACCCCTCCATTAGATACAACTATACTCGTTTTTAAAATGTGCACCAAATGTCACATCTCATTTGGCTTTTAGCTTAATGCTTTTGGAACACTTCAAAGTAAAATCAGCAGAAGGTTTAAATGGGAAATAATTTCACTCACTCTTTTTAATATGCCTTTTCCAAAAGCAAACATGTCAGCTTGCATAAATGTCTTCCAAATCTTAAGCCTTCAAGCTCCTATCAGTTTTTAGATGACATTTTTGGATCATGATGAATGAGGAGCAGTATCTTGGCTCCTTGGTCAAGAAAGGTAGATGTCACTGCAGAGACAGAATAGCTGCTGTGTCAAATCTGTGATCAAACTTGACGTCATAGTGAGAAATTAGAGGGGCACAATGGCTTCCTTTTGAAGGTGAGAAGATGAGAGTGGGATGTATCCCCAGTACCATGTGATCAATCAGAAGTTATTTTGAGAGAACGTGGAGAAAGTGAGGGAAATGGGTGGTTTCTAAATGATAGATAGATAGATAGATAGATAGATAGATAGATAGATAGATAGATAGATAGATAGATAGATAGATAGCAGAGGTGGTATTCAGCAGGTTCTGACCAGTTCTGGAGAACTGATAGTGGAAATTTTGAGTAGTTCGGAGAACCGGTAAATACCACCTCTGACTGGCCCCACCCCCATCTAATCTGATTGGGAGGAAATGGGGATTTTGCAGTAACTTTCCCCTGGAGAAGGTAGGGAATGGAGATTTTACAGGACCCTTCCCTTGCCACGCCCACCAAGCCATGCCACACCTACCAAGCCACGTCCACAGAACCGGTAGTAAAACATTTTGAATCCCACCACAGATAGATAGATAGATAGATAGATAGATAGATAGATAGATAGATAGATAGATAGATGATAGACAGACAGGCAGACAGACAGACAGACAGTCATACTAGATAGATTGGATAGATTGGATAAATGAGAGAGTGGGAGAAAGAGAGGGGGGGAGATGACGAGAGAGAGAGAGAGGAAGGCAGACCCACAGGCAGGCACGTAGCTTTTTTTCAGTGTCTGGAATGAGGTCATGAGGTCCTGTTTGTCCTAGCATCTTGTCTCATCTTGTTTCATAAAAAATGCTTCTACTCATTTTACAGACATAGACCTCCATCAAGAAGGTATTTCATTTTTCTTCAACTGTTTTTCTCCTCATTAGAACACAACAAGGAGATTTTTGCATTAGAAAATTATCTTTCAGCTATCAGCAAAAGAGGCATTCTCTGAATGTTAAGGAACAACAGTCAGGCCATCACATGACACATAACTCAAACAATGGCCAGAGACTGGGAGAAAAATATTGTGTTGCGCAACATCTGAATTTCCCATCCTGGTGCCCTTCAGATGCTTGGACTCCGACTTAAAATCCAATGCAACCGAAAAACATCAAGTACTAGAAACCATGTTTGAATGGTTGGCCCCTCAAAAACCACAAACATTCTTGTAGTAGGTGAAAATCATGGTATATTCCACAGGAAAGAATTTGTGAGTTTCTCTGTTTGGTATAAAAACAACTTCTATTTCTAAAGGGCCTTTTTTCCATTATTCAGTTGACAATCCCATGATACAGTCAAGCTAAACTTTTTTTTTATTTTTGAGACGTTTGCTTGCAATTGTTCCTCTGTGTGTATGTTTATATGTATCGTGTGTGTGTGTGTGTGTATATTTATATGTATCTATCTATCTATATGTCTGTCTGTCTGTCTATTTTTTCTATCTATCTATCTGTCTGTCCATCCGTCTGTTCTGTCTGTCTGTCTATCTCTATCCTGTACAACAAATAAACATGGATCAGGGCAAAATGACAAAATTGTCACTTGTTCCCTGACCCACCCAGCATCTTTTCAATGGTTTCTTCTTCTATCAGTTATCAATGCATCTTTTCAAAGCTTATAATTGGTATGATTCTTGCTTTTCTCCTTCCCTTACATTTTCCATCCCAGCGTTTCTCTCTTCCCAAGGTACAGGATGGGTAATTACTGCCCAAAATACCAATTCTTGCCTTGCAATTATCATTAGAGATAATGAATACCTCAACGCAGCAAGCAGCTGGGATATTCCTGTTTATTCTCTCAGACTGCACAGTAGGTTGTCAGGAACAAGGCACCTATCACACTGAACAGATTTCTTTTTATGCAAAGTTAGGTCTCCCCCAAGTCACTGAGACAGTCAGAAAATAGCTACCATAGAATCTTTGCCCTTAAATACAGGCATTCAGTCCAATTTCTTTCTTTACTTTAGAGGAGTGAGAGTGCAGTTGCCCAAAGAAGAATGAGCTGCCCTCATTAACCTTTGCCTCACTATTTTATCCCTGGTGTCCAGCCCTTGTGAAATACTCTTTACAAAGAAAAGCAGGCTATATCTGTATAAAGTTCCCTTATGATTGGAATCAAAATCATGTACCATACATTAGACTTCTTTTCATTTTCATCAATCTGTGGACAGTAGAGAACGAGGAAGATCAAGAAAGTACTTGGGGATGTCATTTTAATATTATGCAGTATTCAAAGGCTGCCATTTATTTCTTATTGAAAAGCTTTCTGATGTGAATATATGGACTTGCAATTGCAGCTCCCTAGTTCTCACAAAGATAAAGATGAAAGGGAGGGAAGAATGAAGCACATTCAGATTTGTAAGAATCTTCTCCTATGATTTTACAATAGAAGTAGTACTGACCTCCATGACATAAGTTTCCCAGTTTAATCTACTTTGAACAGCTAACAGATAATACCTGTTCTACCAATGGCTCTTAAATGGGGGGCTTGTTAGAAAGTTGAGGATGCAGTCTGGGACTGCTGCTGAGACACTTGTGTGGAATGGCAGGGATTGGGAGTGGCGGCAGTGATCCCCACTGCCTGGAACCGGCCAAAAATGCGACAAGCGGAGGCCAAAAATGGGGTGTGCAGAGGCCAAAAATGTGACACACAGAGGCCGAAAATGTGATGCACGGAGGTGGCGATCGGCAGTGATGGAAATGGTCTAAAACAGACCATGTGAAGGCCAAAAATGTGATGCACGAGGCCAAAAACATGACACATGGAGGCGGTGATGAGCTCTGGCAATCCCTGCAGCATGGAACAGCTGATTGGTGATATTCCGGGAGGCCGATCCAACCGCCAATCAGCTGTTTGTGCTAAATCAGCCTCCGATAACGTGCTGAAGCTAACCAGGCTGTTTGCTGTTTGCTGAAAGAACAGTACATATATATGTTGGCCTTTACTTGTCTTCAAAGAACACTAGAATTGTGGAGAATGCCAGGTTCCATTGCATTCAAGGTACCTACAGTTTCCTGAGTGAAATGTGTCCTCTATAGACATAATTAATTCACTTCCACCTCTGTTTTTACCCAATACTGGTGAAGGAGAGAATGGGCACCAGGTTTGTCATGGATATGAGATAATTGGCTATACAATTCTTGCTGGTCTCTCCCACACTTTCTCCTCCCACAACAGGTAAAGCAAAGATAGGTTTCCATGGTAGCAACAGTTCTTACTAAAGATGTACATTAAAAACTTGTCCCTGAGTTATATATAAGAGCTTCATTTTATAATGGATAAAGAGGTTAGGAATCCTATTAGTAGACACAGACTGCACCTGTCAGACCACTAGTCTTTAATGGAAACTTTAAAAGTGTTACTCTCTAATTAGTGGTACCAAATCTGCATTATCAAAAGAATAGTGCAGATTTGTTACCATGTTAACTGGTTATATTTATGTTATTCCTTAATGTGGTGGAGTTTAGTTTCAATTCTCAGGAGGAGGGGGTGCATTCTAGAGGACCAAGAGACACTGAAGTTTAGATAATTTCATTGGTAGAAAGTTAAGGTGTGTCCCAAGCAATTCTCAGAATATATACTGCTCAAATAAATAAAGGGAACACAAGCAGAAGACATCTGAGATCTGAATGAATGAAATAGCCTTATTAAATACTTTGTTCGTTATATACAGTAGTTTTGTGTTCCCTTTAGTTGTTTGAGCAGTGTATAAACTACTGTATGTAAAGAACAAAGTATTTAATAAGGCTATTTCATTCATTCAGATCTTGGATGTCTTCTGCTTGTGTTCCCTTTATTTTTTTGAGCAGTGTACTTTTAATAATGCAAGTAGTTGCTTTAGTTTGGCAAGATTTATATCTATAGGTAAGGAACCTGCTTAGAAGTAACTCTCGGTGCTTTTCTTGGTGCCTGACAATTCATTAGCAAGTATATATGAATGAAATAGGCAAAATATTAACTTTTGTTCAGTTAGATGTTCCCATTACTTAGCCCAACAAAAGAGAATATAAGTAGCTAGAGGTCAAACTTGTTGAATTAATGGAATTAATATTAATGTTTCTATCTCTGTTTTATGATGTTGCAATCCACCCAGAGTCACCTGACAGTGAGATGGGCATCATATAAATTTAATAAATAAATTATGAAATGCTGCATGCTATAGAAAGCACAATGGAAGTTCCAGATTCTTGATAGGAATACTGCCAAAGAATATCACATTACGTCCAATTTTATTTTATTTCCTTTTTGTTCAGAGTAGGGTGAGGAGATTATATTTAATTTGGAACTTGGGGTAATAAAGGTTTGTGTGTATATGTGTGTTTCATTGTTTATTCTTCATAGTTGTCAGAAGGAAAAAAACAACAACCTCCGTTCATTTTCCAACTGCATTTGAGGCTCTAGGGAGTAGAAATTGTGTTGAAATAAAGGTACATTTACCACCTGCTTTATCCCATCAAGTATCTTTTTCCAGCCCAAATTCAACATCCAAATTAAATATTTTACTTTAAAAAAATTAGAATGGAGTAATAAATAGATAGGAAGAGTTATGTCATCAATAGGATATGTCATTCTCCCCACTCATTTTAGTCTATTGCCATCTTGTAAAATAAGCTTAGTTAAGAGCTGGTGAATGGCTGAAAATCACTCAGCTTAGATTCACACATTGTAGTAAGCCAAAGTACTGTTTTTTAGCATGCATGTTTCAAAGGTATTTGAATTATAGTTTCAACCTAAATTAATATCCTGAGATACTTTCTATCTTCTTCTATCACAAGTAGGCTATGTATGTATGACAACACTAAAATATAAACTGCCCATCCACCTAATGTGCTATGCAAACCTGATGTGTGTAGTTAGTTTATGGTTCAATATGTTGCTTGAAGACAGAAAGTTTGATTGCGTTCCAAGGGTTGAGTTTTAGCTTCATTGAAATCTTTTATAAAATAAATTGGCAGTTACTTTCTTTTTATACCTTTGTTTCTTTATATATATATATTTCCGTATCCCTTTTATTTATCTTTCTCTTTATTCTCTTTATCCTCTATCCTTCCCTCTTTCTATTAACATTTATTAGTTTTTATCTTGATGTTTTATAAAAAAAATTACTAAAATTATTTTTTTTTAAAAAAAAGAAAGCTTCATTGAGTAAACATGATTAATTGTGGATATATATGATTAGGTGCAGCCACAGATTGTGTTCACCAATAATGCTAAGCCAAATATGTAAATCCAGTTAACAAGAAGTTTCTCTTCTTCTCCAGAAGAGAAGAAGAACAATCTCCATGAACTATTCCCTTGTGTAAATTCCAGCTCCCATACCAGAAGCCTGAGTTCAGAAGCTTGAAGCTGAGACCAAATGTCTAGCACAATCCCTAAGAAGCTGGAATTCTTTAGACATCACAGAAATATTTCTTGTATTCCTCTAACACCAAGAATAAACTGTTGTGGGACACATAGTGAATAGGCCTTCACTGTTTCTTTAAAACTTGAGCTTTAAATTTAGAAGTTTTCAACTACTAATTTTTCTTTTTTGAAATTATTTTATAAATGCATATCCTGAGAGAAAAATAACTCAAATGTTGATGCTACCGGTGGACCTCACAGACGCTGAAATAAAATTAGTAAGGACAAACAAATTCCATGACTGCACATCAATCTTTTCTTGCCCCTTTGTTTAAATTCTGTATCAAAACAAACCACTCTGTCTCCATGGAAATTCTTCTCTTTCTAATTAAAAAGGTACAAGAAAGAAAATTGTCACTGATATGCTAAAGCCAACTATGTAACTAAAGTATATTTTTATGACATTTTATTTAAAAGTCAATATACAAGGTACTTTTTAATTAGGAAAAAAAACATTGTTTTCCAATCTGAATATTTCTTTAAATGAGGAAACTATTCTTTCTTTCCTCAGTTCTGCATGTCATAACAAACGAAACAACAAACATGGTGCAGAATTGAGCAGTAACAATTTACTGCATGACCAATGATGACATTTCAGTTGTAATATGGAAATTATTTCTAAAGATATGCATTTGACAGCCCTTACTTACCACTTGCCTTTTATAAAAAGTGAAATCAACTGAACTTTCTTTTTAAGTTGGTCCAACCATAAGTACAGACACTACTTTAAAACTTCATCTGAATCTAAAACAAATAATAACTTTATGAAAAGCTCAATCTTCAAACAGAAGTGATCCATGGATAAAAGTCTTTCAGATGTTAGTCTATGCAGAAATTGCTGCTCCATGCCCAAACTTTTCAGGTGCAGTCAAAAATCTTAATTATTATGTACTGCACAATCAATAATCTACTGTTTTTTTATATCACACAAATATGTTGTTTTAGGCAATCATATCATTCTGCTTAAAGTGAGTTGACCTTGTGTCACAGATAGGACACCTTCTACCTTCTTCCTCAGAACCAGATTTCTGAAACAGGACATCTCTTTTTTCTTTTTCTTATCTTCTGTCAAATATTGGATTCACATTCACTAGATCTCCCTATGAATACCAAGTTTTGATTTTCACTACTGGTATTTTCTCTCAGATCTATTAACCTGGAAGTGAAAATAATTGCTTGATGATTAGCCATCAAGTTGGTATCAATTCTGATGACCTCATAGATAGATTTGCTTCAGGACAGTCTGTTGCCAATTTAGTCCTTCAGATCTTCCAATGGTGCATTCCCTGCCAATGTGATTGAGTTCATCCACCTTGCTGCTATTTGTCTTCCTTCCACCTTTCCTAGCAGTGCAGAATTCTCCAGAGTGCTAAGTCTTACCATATATGTCCAAAACGCAATAATTTGAACCTGATCGGTTGTGTCTCAAGTGATAAGCCTGGATCTGTATGCTTTCTTGGCAGCACATGATATTCCTAGGAGATTTCTTCAGCACCAACATTCAAAAGAATCTTGCTTTCCATAAATGGTTGTAATCTCCACTGGATAGCCTTAAGCATTCTTTTGCTATCATGTGAAATGAAAGATTTGATATGATAGCTTTGTACAATCTGCTAAATTATAGACTGACCTCTTTGAATCTGTTGGCCATTATTCAGATTTGGTAACATAATTTGGTTGGAAACTTTTCATATTCTTCTTGTCATATTTGCTTGTCATGTTTCTGTAAATATTCCTCTAATTGTTGTAGCCTTCTGACTTGGTAATGATCACAATAATTATCTAACTTCATCTTCTAATAGTAATGGTTTTTGTAAAGAAAGACTGTTTTCTAAACTATCTAAGTTGTTGACATCTCTACTGTACTGAATTTCAGTATGTTCTTCAATCCTTGTTTGAAGTCAATTACTTTGCTTTAAGTCAATTACTATCTGTCCATTGGCATCCTTAATATACCAGTTTGAGTTTGCAACCACCTTCTGAAACCGGATACTTTGGAAGATTTTCCTTGGGGTTTGTTTATTTGTTTGTTTCTATCTTTGTCTTTACAGATGTCCTTGTAATACTGTAATATTTCTTCTGACAGTTCTCTGAAAAGCTATGTTAAGTTTCTTCCTAAAATCTTTGGCTTTGCCTTCTTTAATTTCATTCTGGGACTCCGCTAGTTCCCTATCAATGAGATTTGGGACTTCAAAGCAATTCCTCAACGTCTCCTTGCAAATGGTGAGTATATGCTCAAGATCCTGACATGAAACTAGTTGGATTTAGAACATGCACATGAACAGTTCAAGATTTGTTTCACAATTAGCCCCTGCCCAGCTCTGCTTAGCTATATAGCTCAGTTATAACTGAATTTTTCTACCTCCTTATGCCAATAACAGAGTTAATTTGATTCATGTATGCTCTTTGTGATGATTTTCTTGCATTATAAACAGCATTTTGATTGTTTGAAGAAAGAATTATTAATGAGGAAAATCATTAGGTTGGCAGTAACTGATATGTGATTCTTCTGGTTCCTTCTGGTTCCTAGGCCATGTAATGCAATTATGTTTACCACAATGCTATATATAACTTTGGCATCCAATTCTCCGGCCACAAGCAATACATTTTGCTTGTGTATTCTCTCAACTTTAGATTGAACTTGACTGTTTGCCACCTCCTTTTCTGCACCAGTGTTTGGAATATAATCTTGTCATCTTAAAAGGGTGTCCACATGTTTAATTGATATTATTCAGTCCACTGACTACACTATAGCCAAGCAATGTCTGTGCTATATTCTTCCTGACTATGAAAGCAAAACTATTCCTTCTTTGGTTTTTATGTTCTACATAGGAAAAAGTATGATCTCAAAGGGGGTTTGATATTTTAGGGATCAGCAAATTGAAAAGACTGGAATTGAAAATTTTCAGTTCAAAGACCATCTATAGGATATTTTCTACCTTTCTATTTAAGTCATAGCCATCATCATGTAACAGAGTTTCTCAACTTTAGCAAATTTAAGATATATGGACTTCAACTCTCCAAATTCTCCAGTCCACATGCCTGGAAGAACAGAATGGTCTTAAGAGGACCAGCAAAGATGGGGCAGTCATATTGCTACCCATGTTATCAAGAAAAATATTTAGAGCAATCCATAGTACCAAACCAGTTGCTACCTGTGGCAGTTGGGCTAGGAATGATGACTCTTGTAACTTTGTCTTATTTGCATGAATAATGCCCAACAAATCCATATATTATTCTATGGGGTTCAAACCTTCTACTAGGAATTTAACTCACAGTCAATTTAGGTAACTACAGAATACTTTAACTTTAGGAGCTGTCCACGTCCTGGTGCTTAATGATGATGCAGGAAGGGGTGTACTGTATGTATGTCAGAATAATATATCCTATTGATCTTCTCTTAAGTCCTTTAAGAGCATAAGGGAAGGTGGGCTGTATATATCTACCATTCTGGTATATACAGATACACCATTACAAAGAAGCTGGAAAAGTAATGGGTATCTTGATAAATGCTTCTATAAGCATTAAGTGACAAAGCAAATTTCATAAGTAAATGAGGTGCCTCCATTGATCACTCTGTAAATATTATGACTGTCTTCATCCAAGCATGATGTTTACCGAATCCGCTGTCTTTCTTTCCTGATAACATAGCAAAACAATGTTTCCTCTCAAGATATCCAAACATTTTCTGGAAACTTGGAAGTCCTTTTCATATATTGACGTAGAGAATGAGCAACAAAAATCATCCTAACTATTCTTGCTTCTTGTCTCAGTGATATAGTTCTATTGCAATATATCATGGTTTACTGACTAAACCACAATTGTCTGAATTCATATAACTCTACTAACAATGATTTAGAAATAACAGCGATTGGATCTGTATCACACCTTGTCATCCTGTCATTTGTTTAATTTGGGCTTTGTGTGGTGTGTGAATCCTGCCAATTAATTGAAGGCACAGTAATTCTCTATGTGTAGGAGCTCTTTTCAAGCTCCCCAGCACTTTGCATAAGACAGGGTTCCTTGTAGTGTGCATACTGTAGAGACTTCACACTGCTGTACCTAAAGACTCTATCCATACCTTCATCTCCAGTGTGAGGTCAGTCACTAGGGCAACAAACATGACTCTACTTTCCCCTCTAAATGCCTTCAGTGAAGCTGAAGTGTTGCATGAAAAATCTATGGTGATTCTCACTCATCCAGGTTATGGTTGTCCCAAAAGTGCTTTTTCAAGAGGCAACTGGACTTTTTGGTTTTTCTTTCAAGCTGTTTCACTTATCATCCAAGAAGCTTCTTCAGCTCTGACTGAATGCATGAAAACATACAGCTAACATAGTCCTTGACTTACAACTACAAGTAGGACCAGATATTCTACTACTAAGCAAACTGGTTGTTAATTGAGTCACACCCAATTCTACAACCTTTTTTTTTTTTTGCCATGGTTCTTAAGTGAATCATTCCAGTTGTCAAGTGCAATGGTTGTTATGCTTGCTGGAAGCCAAGGTTGCAAATGGTGACCCTGGACCCTGCAGTTGTCATACATTCCAATTGCCAAATGCCCAAATGTTGATCATGTGACTGTGGGAATGCTGCAATGGTTGTAAGTGTGAGGGACTGGACATAAGTAACTTTTTTCAGTGTAACTTAAAACAGTCACTAAATGAATGGTTATAAGTTGAGGATGAGGATAAAAGATACGTGTATACGAAATCAATTTTAGTCATGGTAAAATTCCCCCTTTGGCTGCTTTGTCAGCAAATAGTGGCAGTTATCATTAATCTCCACGCTGGCAATTTTACATTTAGATTATTCAAATACATTATTAAGGGAAGCCACTTAAAATAGCTTCCATAGCTTTCTAAATGGCTGGACTTTGTAAGACTGGAATCGACAGATCTACCATTTAAGGCAAAATAGCTACAACCATCAGCCAATGTTAACAAATGGTTTGAAAGCCTATGAAAACTGTTGCTGCCTATTAAAGTTGTTCGTGGAAGCTGACTGCTTCAAACAAGCAACATAAGAGAAGTGTTGCCTAATAAAACTTTAGAAGATGAACATTCTTGACACTTTTTGGATAGCCACTGTGTTATCCTTTTATGGGTTATAAAAGTCTTTAAAAACCAGCATAAGTTATTTAAGGTGCCAATATTGCTTGGAAACACAGTGCTGAAGCAAAAACAATTATTTTTGCTTTGTTTTTATCTATTCTTCATGGATGGGTGTTCTGTTTTACACATTTGCTACCATCCTAAGGTTGACAGATGGTACTGCACAGACAAGCAAAGAATGCATAAAGAGAAGTTGGATTGTGTCCTAGATAGTTTAATCACAGAAACACAAATTTCACGATAAGTATTTGCCTAAATGTTAAGAAGGACCTACCATGCAAATACTCTTTGATTGCTTTTTTTTTTTTTTCCAGATTCTGAATGCATGAAAAAACAAAATCAGGACTGAATAAAAGCAATTGTAACTAGTATGAAGTAGTTTTCTTTCTTTTATAAAGGAATCTATTGGTTATGGGAGCGACATGGCGCTCCCATGTGACCCCCCTCCTGGGCGAGCTGCACTGGCTCCCAGTGGTCTTCCAGGTGCGCTTCAAGGTTTTGGTTACCACCTTTAGAGTGCTCCATGGCCTAGGACCAGGGTATCTACGAGACCACCTTCTGCCACCAGTAGCCTCTCACTGACCAGTATGCTCCCTTCTTAGGGTGCCGTCAGTCAAACAGTGTCGACTGGCGGCCCCCAGGGGAAGAGCCTTCTCTGTGGGAGCACCTGCCATCTGTAACGAGCTCCCCCCGGAGATACGGAGGATTACAGACCTGCGCGCTTTCCGCCGTGCCCTCAAAACATTCCTATTCCAGCAGGCCAGCCTGGCCTAACCTCTTTTTTAAACTGTTTTTAAATTTTTAAAATTTTAAATTTGTCTTATAAATTTGGGGTGTTTTACATTTTGTTTTCCAAATTATTTAATTGTATTTTAATGGTTTTTTAACATTTGTATTATATATATTTTATCTTTTGGCTGTTCACTGCCCTGAGTCCTTCGGGAGTAGGGCGGTATACAAATTTAATAAATAATAATAATGATGATGATGATGATGATTTCAGGAAATTAGAATGCAAAACCTAGAATTCTTCTTTGTTAACAAGAGTTTTTGCATTAAGCACCAATGTCATATAGGTGATACGTTTTCCTATGGGGAAGCTATATTGGTATTTTCCTGCTACAGAAATAATCCTGTGGCAACTCAGAAAATCTTCATCATCATCTGTAACACAAACCTTGGTGGAATAATAGGAGCTTGTAAGTGTCCCATTTTATTCTTTCCTGGCTTTTCTTTTAAAATGTTTTAAAATTATTGTCCTAAAAAACCAAAATGACCATCCGGTTTATCTGGCTTGGATCATTATTGGCCTATACCCAAATTCTCCATTTCAACCTGACTAGGCAATAATCCAGCTTCAGATGTTGCTGGACTTCAATTACCATAAACTGTAACATTGGCACTGCTGACTTGAATCATAAGAATTAGAGATTGACAACATCTGAAGGGCCAATGTGCAATTTACCTTCTGACTGCTATGGCTTTGTATCATCCGCGGTAAATATGTCATCATTTTGCTACTCAGGACCTTTGGCAGCAAAATCCCCTTGGTAAAATGTTACCGGGCAAAGCACCAACTCTATTACTAATACCCAAAATAGCAGCAATTAAGACAGAACTATATTTTTCTCTCCGTGTTTAAAAAGAAAATAAAAAGAAGCATGAAACACTGTATTTTGCATTAGAAGGACAGTAAAGAATGAACAAGTTGTTTGTTCCTTTCCCTTCTATGATGTCTGTTCTAAAATTTCACTTTTCTTCCTCTTTTCTTTACTTTTCCTATTTTTCCTAGTTTTTGTATCTTTTTATTTGTGAACTTTAATAAAATTATTTTTTAAAAAATAAAATGATATTCCCCTAAGCTCATTTGTAGATTGGAAGGAGCAATGTTTATTTCTCTTCCATTCTTTCCTTCCTAGGGTGTTTATTTTAAAACCATTCTCTCCTATTTAAATTGAGGGACCTGTTTTGAACATTTGCAAAATGCTTGCTGTGGTTTGTTTCACATTGGAGCAGAGGTTTTGCACTTGAAATGGGATTTTTTTGCGACATTTTTGCAGATGAGAAACATTTCAAGGTGAAACAGTTTGCACACCCAAAATGAGCTGATGGGCCTTTGATGTCTCAGCCCAACCAGAAAAAAACAAGGAGTTAATTTCCTTGTCCTCTTGCACCTCTGTTTTCCCTGTAATATATACCAATTTCCCCACACTTGTCATTTAACTAGCACTTGTCAGCCAGATTTTCCCCAGATAGCGACAGGGGAAAAAAAACAAGCCCTCTTCTGCTCAAAACACTCCAACACATGCACAGAGGGCAAGTGGGAAAAAGATGCTTCCATCTCCTGTCTCTCGCCTGGGCATTTCCACTTTGTTCAGACCAGGATTAACGCAAAGGTGAATGAGTGACAGGCTTGTCACTCATCCCTGCTGTCTCTACCATTTTTGACTTTCTGCTTTAGGTCATAAGGTATATAATTACCATAAATACCCAGGAAAATTAGTTTAAATTCAGTTTACAAAGTATTAGGTATGTATATTTGTTTTTATTTATTTGTTTCATGAAAGTGGCAATTTTCCACAGCCTGCTTTCAGAAGGAAGTTGGTTAAGTAAAGGACTATCTCTCTATCTCTCTCCATCTCTTGCTATCTCTCTATCTCTATCTCCATCTCTCTCTATCTTTATCTATCTATCTTTTTATCTCTCTATCTTTTTATTTCTCTCTTTCTCTCTATCATCTATCTATCTACTATCATCTATCTACCTACCTACCTACACACCCATCCTCCATCCATCCATTATCTATCTATCTATCTATCTATCTATCTATCTATCTATCTATCCACCCATCCTCTATCTATCTATCTATCTATCTATCTATCTATCTATCCATCATCATCTATCATCTATAAAAAACACAAACAATATTTACTCTTGTGTTTTTTAAAGTGTTGGGTTTTTTTAAGGACAGGTGTCCTTTTTTTTCCCCAGAGCACCAATCAGCCTTTCCGTCTTTCAACCATTCTGATGGATCTGGGTTTCTTTGCCTGTTAGCAAATGTATGTTCCCTTTTCCTTATTTTGCATGTATTAATCCAAAAGAAGAGTGCAAGGAAGAATTGACTGCAGTTAAAACCAGGTGGAATTATCTTTCTTTTTTCCTTTAAAATGAGATTATTTGTGAAAAATTATTATTAGCCTATTTTTTTCAATCTTATATCTCATTGTAATCACATGCTATATTCCTGGCAGTTAACATTGTAAAACATAAAAAAACCATGATGAAACATAGCATGAAACGATAAATATAAAACTCACATGCAACAGTGAAACCTGGGCAACCCTGTCTTTTCTAACTCAATTTAATGAAGAAGGTTTAAGGAAATCTTGCCTGCCAAATCTATTAGGAACTGTAATAGTCACAGCACAATCTTCTTTCCCCTGGAAAGTTTCCTACTTTGTGAAATAAAGACACAATACAGCACTAAAATAAAGAAGGGATACAACATTTGAAGAGCTATTTTTGCATCATGAGGTTAATCAAAATATCTTCCTACTACTACATCACTGTTTTCACCAGAAAATCATACATTGATTCCCTATTTCCTTCTTCTTTTTTGGGAAGTGTTACTTCCTCCTACTTTTGCAGCTATATCTGAGCAGGAGATAATAAGTCCTATCTTATTATCTCTATCAAGATAGAGAAGAAAATATGAAGAAGCAGTTAGGCTTTCTTGCCTGGTATCAACCCAGGGATGTCCTCTGACTGACTTCTGGCAAGACTAAACTTATCCTTCTTTGAAAAGAGGTCAGGCGAAGAGAATGCATTAGCAACCCACAGTGGTGAAGGCTGCAGATATTCATGTTGATGAAGTTGGCCGATTCGTTGATGATTTAGAGTCACAATCAAGTCTCTACATGAGAATTTCATAATCCTAGGATTCCTGGGGTCCTCCACAGGGATCCACAAAAATCAAAATTTTGCCAGTCTATGTTTTTTAAAAAAAATACAGTATTAAAATCTCATCAAATAATTATGAATAGTGGCAGTAAATGCATCTATCTAAATTTTTAATATGGTAAATATCAATAAATATAACACATACAAAGAAAAGCTTTTGAGGTCCTCCATAATTTTTTAAAAGCAGGAGGGAGTCCCAAGAGAAAAAATGTGTAAGCAATCCTGCTCTATAGGGTTAGTGCTCATCTTTTCATTTCTTGAACCAATCAGTTTTCTATCTATCTTTTTAAAATCTGGATGCTCAAGAACTGGAAAAAGAGAGATATGCTCAGGGACCTAAATTTGTTCTTGCATTCTCCAGACTTATAAAATAAGCATTTGTGATATAAATATTTATGCGTTCCAAGTTGCTGTTCAAATGCTTCTGCCGTCCTAAGCTATAACTACTTAAAGCTGAGTGGATGAATCGGAATGTGAGATGAGCTTCTCTCATGGCTTCAGGGGTACCAAGACCGTTTTTTTCTGTTGCATTAAATATTCCTATGAAAGAAGGACTAATCTTGGCCCAATCTTATCGTAGCTAAACCTCCATGGGGATGGAGAAGAAGACTAATCTGAGCTCTGATGCTAGTACAAGATGAGGCAAAGTTTCTGGTTTTATGGAAAGCACCACAAGGTCTACAGAGTTTCAGCTCTGCAAATTAAATATTTTCTTTGCAGATACACTACAGCTGAGGCAGAAATACAGGTAGTCCTTGACTTACAGTGTTTCCCCAAAAATAAGACCCTGTCTTATATTTTTTTTGAACCCCGATATAAGCACTTGGCCTTATTTTCAGGGAGGTCTTATTATTTTGGGGTGTGTGGAGCAAGATGGGGCTCCTCTTGCCTTCTTACCTGATTTCTAGCTCTATATATAAATATTTTGGGGAGGGCTTATTTTCAGGGGGAGGAGGCTTATTTTAGCGCATGCGCTCAAAAGCCCGATTGGGCTTATTATCAGGGGATGTCTTATTTTTGGGAAAACAGGGAACAACAGTTCATTTAGTGAGGGTTCAAAGTTACAATGGCAATAAGATGACTTATGGCTGTTTTTCAACTTATGGCCATTAAGCATCTCCATAGTTATATGATCAAAATTCAGATGCTTGGCAATTGACTCATATTTATGACAGTTGCAGTGTCCTGGGGTCAGGTGATCACCTTTTGTAACCTTCTGACCACCAAATTCAATGGGGAAACCAGATTCACTTAACAACTATGTTGCAAATTTAATAACTACAGTGATTTACTTAACAATTGTGGCAAGAAAGGTCATAAAATGGAGCAAAACTCACTTAACAAATGTTTCACTTAGCAACATACATTTTGAGCTCAATTGTGGTTGTAAGTTGAGGACTACCTGCATATTCTCTCTGACAGTGATAAGATCTCCAAATGCAGCTGTAAAATCTTTAAAGCTTTGTTATCTAGTACCTTGGTGGAAAATCAGGTGACTTCAGTGATTGGAATAGAGGCAGGGTAAGAACCAGCAGTGGCATCATCATATTTCATATAGCACTAGCAATAGCGCTTAGACTTATATACCACTTCATAGTGCTTTATAACCCTCTGTAAGCAGTTTACAGAGTCAGCATATCACCCCCAACAATCTGGGTCCTCATTTTACCAACCTCAGAAGGATGAAAGACTGAGCTAACCTTAGGTAATGGCCACCGACATCACAAAAGAGTAGGAGGAAGTTTGCAATATGAATTCCTTTCCTTCTTTGTATATACAAGATGTAAGTGTGTAAAAAAGGGTTGTTTAGATAACACGGCAATGTATAATTTAGCAAGCTTTGTACTATAAATTCCTTTACAGATTGCATCTTTGTATGAGAAAATCACTTTCTCCTGTGAATCTTTTATCTGTTCCTATTTGTAAGCAATTAAGATACAGAGAACAGTGTGAGCTCCCTAATCTAATCTCTTCAAGAAGCGGGAACAGTATTACTGGCCATATATGTCTTCAGGTTCAGGCCATCCCCAGTTATTATCCCAACACTTGTCTAGGACAGGGGTCCCCAACTTTGGCAACTTTAAATCTTGTGAACTTCAACTCCTAGCTTTGCTGGCTGGGGAACTCTGGGAGTTGAAGTCCACAAGTCTTAAAGTTGCCAAGGTTGGGGACCTCTGGTCAAGAAGATGGTCAGTTGACAAGATTTTATTCAACACTTGTCTAGAAGATGGTCAGTTGACAAGATAAGTTATCAAACCATCCCCAGATGTTGCCTTCTAGGGTCCCTGTCTGATTTGAAAATAACTGTGGATGAGGGTCCACTACCTTAAGTAATGTCCAAGTGATGTATGACCAAATGATCTTCAAGTATTATTGTCTATACTCACTATCTCTTAAGAAAAGTAGAAAAAGATAGCAAAAGTCCCCAGATAGATTTTTTTAGACCTCAGCATAGCTTTAAAGTCCCAGGAAAAAGAAGTATTGAGCAACAGTTGGCTGTAGTGGGTCTGACCTTTGGCATTTGTGAGCTTCCTAGTAAGAGGAGAAAATTCAAATGCAAATTGGTATATTTTTCTTTCTCCATAATACTTATTAATAACATGCTTTTTGGCATTTCACTCTGGTTTAAACCTATTCTCCCTGAATCCTAATGAACCAATTGTCTCCCAGATGGCCATGGATACCAACATATATGCTTTCTGTTGACTCACGGAGGAGTGTTAAGTATTTCAAGGCAACAGCAAATAGAGATCTTCAGATTCTTACTTATAGGATGCAAAGCATATGTTGCAGCATTGAATTATAACATGTTTTTTATCCTTTCAATGGAATAGTAATTTATCCATTCCTCATTTTCAAAATGACTAGCCTTTCACAAATTCTAAAGCGCCCATTTCTTTGCTGTTCAGACAGGATTCAGACAAGTTTCTTTATTACCATTCTAGCACAGGAGAGCAGGAAAGGGACAAGAGCATAGCAGCTTTGATTTCCAAAAATGCAATCATCAAAGGGGCACTGTGACCAGACACATTAGACAAGAAGCTGGATTTCATTAGGTCTAAATCTGAACATTAGATGGGAAAGAAAAGCTGCCTGTTTAAAGGGCAATTCTACACATAGTTTCGGAACCACTTCTACATCACATCTGATCATCATTCTTGGATAGATGAATTGCTGTAATTTTCAGATATGGTTCAGTTTATAGAACAGCACTTCCATATTTATTCATTCATTCAGTTTCACATCTCAGGTTCATGACTCTGGGTAGCTAACAGTGTTTTTTAAAAAAGCAGAAAAGCAGAAAAAACAGAAGAACTAAAACCACAGACGTAAAACAGCAGCCAAGATGAAAACAGGCCTATCAGTCACAAGTTAACATAATGCACACACAAGCTCAGCCCTACTTCTCGATCCCCAGACCCAATGACAATTTATTCTTCTTTACTTTATGTTACTAGATTTACTGTACACCACCACCAGTCTTACCTGTTTCCGAGCAACTTACCCAATGAATTTTAAAATGTAAAAGAGCAATCTAATAATACAGTTTACCTAAATGCTTAGGAGTTAGGAATTAGGAATATTTCACTACCCACAATAGAATACCTTATGCCAAGAGACTTGAAATTTTGGGCTTAGATAACTTAGAACTACGCCATCTTTGGTCTGACCTAAGCGTAGTACATAAAATTATCTGCTACAATGTCCTATCTATCAATGACTACTTCAGCTTCAACCACAATACATGAGCACACAATAGATGCAAACTTAAGGTAAACTGCTCCAAACTCGATTGCAGAAAATATGACTTCAGCAACAGAGTGGTCAATGCCTGGAATGCACTATCTGACTTTGTGGTTTCTTCCCCAAACCCCCAAAACTTTAATCTTAGACTGTCTACTGTTGACCTCACCCCATTCCTAAGAGGTCTGTAAGGGGCGTGTTTAAGCGCACCAGTTTGCCTACCGTCCCTGTCCTATTGTCCCCCATTTATTCCTGTCCATTTCATGTATTCAAAATTATGTTTATACTTATATCTGTTATCTAATACATGCTTGACTAAATAAATAAATAAATAAATAAATAAATAAATAAATAAATAAATATGCACACATCTCAATGGAGACATAGAAGCAGCTATTCAGAACTGAAAGGCTCATTGAAGCAACCAGATCTTAATAATTGTGCAATAATTTAACAAGGTCAACACCTTTCTTATATCAAGACCGAGCTGCTATTCCAGACCAGGAGAACAACAATTGAGAAGGTCCACACCTTGGATTCCTAAATTATCAGTTTCTAGTCATTTCACAATCCCTACAAACATTATCCACATTTCCCCCAAATTATATAAGCAGTAGGCATTACGTTTTGGTCTCACCCCATCTCCAGCCACTGAGCTAAATTGAGCTATTATCATCTCCACCCCAAGACAGGCAGACACACACAGAAATTTCACACTGCAAGTATGGTATTTCAGTGGTTATAGAGGTGGAAAGCACTTAGATGCAAATTAAGCCTATCATCAAAGCTTCCTAAAGGAATTTAAATGCAGGAGTAATATCATCTTGACAGCTAAGCAAATTTGCAAAATGACCATACATATGCATACGACATGTACTGAAATTATGGGGAAGGGTGTTTGCCACTTTTTTCCCCTCTGTCTGGAACATGGGTAAGGGGATTTCTGTTATTCTAAGAGATGCCATAATTCATAGAGCAAAATACCGATTAAAGGATTTTTGATTCTCCCATTGATTAGCTAGGGGGAGCATTGATTTGTTCATGATGTTCTCTGTGTTATGATAGGATCCTGCATCATAGGAAGAATGTAGGTGTCTAAAGCAAGCTTTCCATTCAAAATTTACTACCCCAACATGTGAACAGTATGAAGGACTTTGGGTAGTGACATGCCTATGGAGGTGGGGGTGGGTGGGACAAGTAGCATTGCCAATTCTCCCTTCAGGCCCTTGTTACTTACAGTTGTGATTAAATGGCACCCTTTCCTTTCCCATGATTTTAGCACATATTGTATATGTGTGTATGGTCATTTTGCAAATTTGCTTAGTGTTGATATTATTTAATTTGGAAACAAATTTGAATTACTTGCCATGAGGTAAAACTGGACACTATTTATTTCCCTAGGGTATTAGCAATTTTAGTGAACATTACAAGACTTTTTCACTTTTTCTGATGATTATCTGTTAAGCATTTCTATCCTCAAATCCTCTATGCTGTTTACAAATTATCTAATTCTTATTCCCTACAAATGGTTGACCTGTTGGAATAATCCACTGCTCACTTCTTCAACTACACAGAAATCCACCATATAATTCAGCTTTTGGCATACGTGAATTATGTGTCACCTTTATAGAAAAGGCAACATGAAGTATTTTGTTTTGGGTCATTGCTTAATAACTACCCTATCAGTAGGTGCCTCCTCTAGAGAGATTATAATCAAATCTGTGGAATTAATTGCCAGTCTATTTCCTGTACTTTGCAAACAGCAATTAACAGCATAAGAACAAGCTCTATGGCCAGAATGAGTTGAATAATGTTATGGACTTTAAAATAAATAAATAGTGTGCAAGAATTTATCCCTCCTGAAAGAAACAGACTCACCATGAAATCTCTGATGTGATATGTGGGCCGCAAAGAAAATGGAAGGAGAAATGTACTTTCAGACTTACAAGTTTTTATTTATTTCATTAAAACTTTAAAAGACAACATGAAAACTAATACATAATAAAGAAACCAAAAAAAAAAAAAAGCCAAGGCAAAAAAGGACAAAAGTGCAATAAAAAAAGAAATAAAAAGAGGAAACCTCTGATTTTCATCACCACAAATACAAGTAGAATTATAAAGTTATATCTTGCTACATGATTACAATAAAAAGCTTACTTTTGTCTGTTATTCAATTTTTTAAAATAATCATCAAAACTGCAAGTTATAGATGCATTTTTTTCCATTTCATCCAAAAAGTCTGTAAGAGGTTTCTAGCCACCCATAAATGTATATATTGGCTTTTCTCTAATTTAAGAAATTCATGTAGCCGTCTTCTCCGGTTTCATTATCTTCACCAATCATTCTTCTGTTGTACCCTGTTTCCCCCAAAATAAGACATCCCCTGATAATAAGCCCAATTGGGCTTTTGAGCACCTGGTAATAAGGCCAAGCATTTATTTCAGGGTTCAAAAAAATATAAGACAGTGTCTTATTTTTAGGGAAATATGGTAGATAGTGTTGAACCTTTCCACTTTGAGCATATAATAGTCTTACTTATTGCTTTTAAAAGAAAAGCCTCTGGTTTTAACTGTACTTTAGTCTTTAAAATCTGAATTAATATATGTATTTGTATTTCAAAAAATTCTATTACCAAACGTAATAGAATATCCCTTCTAATAAAGATTTGAAGTGCCTTTTTACATTGTAGACAATTTCTCTAGTGACAAATTCCAATGACACATCACTTTGTAGAAATTCACAGTAAGATTATAGCATATGGTACAGTAAATTTCAGTCCTTTCAAACAATATTTTCCCATTGAACCATTTGTATATTGTAACCAAATAGTTTAGTTTATTTCATCATACATTCTTTCATTTGTTCTTCTTTTATCTCATAATTCAATAAAGGTTTATACATTTTACCAACAACATGTTCATCATTGGTACATAGTTCTTTTTCAAGTTTTAAATTCTTCAAAACCATAATATCTTTTATCCACTTTAAATTTTTCTAGTAATTATTCATAAGAAAACCATTGACAAGTAAATCCTTCTATTATCAAGACTTCTCTTAATTTTATTTGACATTCACCTTGAAAAAAATTGTAGTATATCACGGTAAATTAACCATTTTTGTTTAAATATCATTTTTCATCTATAAAATGCTTTGTGGACACAACCTACATTTATATTTATTCCAATCTCTAAGAATAGTCTGCCTAACATAATTATTTTTAAAATCTACATTAACCTTAACTTTGACATGCCATAAATAGCTATACCACCCAAATATCAGATCATGTTCTTCTAACTCCAATAGTCTTTATTTCTTTTTTTAAAAATAGTTATTATTGAACATTTTCCAACTTTAAAAACCACAAGGGAAAGAAAAGGAAAAGTAATAATAATACAAATACAAATAAATAGAAAAAACAAAGAACACAACAGTGTAATACAATTTTACAGCTTTCCGTATCACCATGTATATTCTGCTTTTGTAATTCACTATTCAATATTTGCCTTCTCATAGATTTTAACAATTTTTTTTTTAATTTTTAATTTGATTTATATGCCGCTCTTCTCCAGAGACTCAGGGCGGCTTACAATGCATTAAGCAATACCTTCATACTTTTGTATATTTATACAAAGTCACCTTATTGCCCCCACAAACTGGGTCCTCAATTTACCTACCTTAGAAAGGATGGAAGGCTGAATCAACCTGAGTCAATTCTAGTAATAGTATAATAATTATATTATTATAATAATATAATACTGATCCTAGCAGCGGTTAGTATGTGTAATATTATGTATTGATAATTCTTACCCAGTCTTTATTTCTTAACAACTCCCACTCTTTCATCGGAGCAGCAAAATATAATTTCAAATGTGGTCAACCCAAATCTCCTCTCTTTGCATCTTGTGGTACCTTATATTTAATAGGTGGGCGTTTTTTTCCTTGCCACAAATTTAGATATATCCTTCCACCATTATGTGATGGAATCAATCATCAAAACATGTATTGTCTGAAACAAAATAACATTCTAGGTAAAACATTCAACTTAATCATGGAAATTCTACTCTACAGTGAGTATTGTAACTTCCCCCATATTAACATAACTTTTTAAACTTCATTCCATGTCTTCGCATAGTTATTTAGAAATAATATACAATTCATATTTATTATAGTTATACCCAGTGGTGAAATGTAAAATTTGTTACTACGGTTCTGTGGGCGTGGCTTGCTAGGGGGATGTAATGTGATTGGGTGGACGTGGCCAACTTTTTTATTATTATTTTTAAAAGCATTTTTTTCTACAACCTCTTCAAAGAGGTTGTTTAAAAAAATGCTTTTAAAAGCCTCTGATGATCCCAGCTGAGTTGCCTGATCAACAGAGGCTTTTTTTAAAAAACCTCTGACGATCCCAGCTGTTGCCTGATCTTTTAAAAACATTTTTTTAAAAAAAAAAATTTCTACAAGCTCTTCAGCCGAAGAGGTTGTAAAAAAAAATGCTTTTAAAAGCCTCTGGTGATCAGGCAACTCAGCTGGGATCGTCAGAGGCTTTTAAAACCATTTTTTCTACAACCTCTTCGGCCAAAGAAGTTGTAGAAAAAATGCTTTTAAAAGCCACTGACAATCTCAGCTGAGCAGCGTGATCATCAGAGGCTTTTTTTTTTTTACTTTTAAAAGCATTTTTTCGGCCAAAAAGGTTGTAGAAAAAATGCTTTTAAAATTTTTTTTTAAAGCCTCTGATGATCATGAGGCTCAGCTGGGCATGGGGGTGGCCAGGGATTTTTGCTACCGGTTCTCCATCGCTACCTGATTGGGTGATCCGGTCCGAACCGGGAGCATTTCACCCCTGGTTATACCCAAGTATTTTACCTTGTTCTCAATCTTAAAACCCATTTTATTCATTGATTCTGTTTGATCTTTTAGTTTGTTTTTCCTCTCATCTTGTCTTATATCTCTATTCAATATTTCAAGGACTAAAATCAACAAAAGAAGTGACAGTGGGCAACTTTGTCTTGTTCCTTTTTGTGTTTCATATGGTTTGGTTAAATCTCACAAACAATTATTTGTGCCAATTCAATTCAAATTGTCAAAAGCTTTCTCTGCATCTAAAAGCATCAATGCAGCTTGTTTTTTGTATGTTTTTCTTAATATTCCAGAATATCCATTTCAGGTCTAATATTGTCCTTTAGTTGTCTTTTAGCTAAAAACTCACATCATGATTAAACTCTTTCAAAACTATTTTCAGTCTTTCAGAAAAAGTCATTGTAAACAAACTACAGTCATTATTCAACAATGATATTGGTCTGTAATTTCTTGCTGACATCAAATGTTGTACCTGTTTAGGTATTAATGTTATATTAACCTCCTTCTAGGTCTCTGGCATCTTTCCTCCTTAAAGAATAGAATGCCTTGTGTTCTGTAAAGTCTATAAAAGTTTATCCTCAAAGCAGTTATAATATAAATTCACTACTTGCACGATTTATACCTTACAAGGTAGACTCAGCAGGAAACACAATCTAATGAGATAATTATAACTTATTGCAGAGTTACATTAACAGAATCTTGTAAGTCTGAGACTACATCTCTCCCCCTTCACAGCCCAAGAAACTAGGGAGGGTCTCTTCTGAGCCTCTTGCTTTCTACCCACATTCCAGCTGTAAACTCAGTTATCTTTCGATCTGACATCCTTTCATCCCTTGGTTGCAGTCTCTTTCTCCTGTCACCCAAGGCCATTCCCACATACCATTACAAGGTCTCACTTCTCAGATATACTCACTCACTAGCAAAACTTTAACTCCTAGGAAATGTATGGAAATCTATTCTCAATTTTAGAAAAATAAATTGAAACCAACTGCAGGGCTTATGGGAAGGCATTTCGATCAGTAAAGAACATAGTTCCAATAAACAATATGCAGCAGTGGGAAACCTTGAATTGCAAGGTTAGAATAAAATGTACAGTATTTTCCACCCATATTTTTTCAATTAAGAGTCCCTTTTCAAACAGAGCAATAGATTGATATTTAGATAGGTTTATGCTGGGGTTTCCATCAACAGAGGAAATAAAGTTTATTAAAAATTTAATAAACCACTCCATATATTTTACCTTCTACTGAAGATAATAAACTGAAACTAATAAAATATTTATTCAACAAAATAGAAAAGCTGCAAACTTATACACATGTATCTGGAAGCCAATTTCAATGAACACAATGGGACTTATTCGTCAATAAAGATATATGGAATTTCCTTGAAGCTACTATATGCAGAAAGCTGGAAGAATACAGAAATACCCTTAATGGAGGAATGGATTGTGAAGACGGTGGAGTTCACAGAAATGGCTGAATTGACTTGTTCAATTAAGGAAGTAACAGCAATTAGCCTTATAAAAGGCTGGAAAGCCATTATGGACTTTTTGCTGAAAATAGATAAAAATGAATTGATGATTTTAATGATTTACGGCAAGAATGGAACCAGGATATGTAATTTGGGAGAGTGGAAATGGTAATTACTATGTTTATAGGTGCTCCAAAGAAGCCTAGAAGTGTCTTTTTAAATCTCTCTCTCTCTCTTCATGTCTCTCTTGTTATCTTTCACTTTTTATTTTATTCTTTTCACACTTATTTCTATTTTTTTAGTTTCCATTTTATGTTTCCATAGTTTTTAATCTTATATAAAATTTCCCTGTAATAAAAAAATATTTTCCCATGTAAAGATTTATATATACCATTATACACTGATGGAATTAATTTTTATTTTATTTTTTATTTTATTAGATTTCTATACCGCCCTTCTCCCGAAGGACTCAGGGCGGTGAACAGCCAAAGGATAAAACACAAGAGTACAAAATTTAAAATAAATTAAAACAGATTAAACAATTTGGCTCAATTTTAAAAATATCCCATAATTAAACAAATTAAAATTAGTATTTAGAATTTAAATTTTAAAATTTTAAAAAGGAGAAGATTTAGGCCAGGCCAGCTTGATGGAATAAAAACATTTTAAGCGCGCGGCGGAAGGTGCGCAGGTCCGGGATCCTCCGTATCTCCAGGGGGAGCTCGTTCCAGACTGTAGGTGCCCCCACAGAGAAGGTTCTCCCCCTGGGGGCCGCCAGTCGACATTGTTTGGCCAACGGCACCCGGAGGAGCCCCTCTCTATGGGAGCGTACTGGTCGGTGGGAGGCTATTGGTGGTAGCAGGCGGTCCCGTAAATAACCAGGTCCTAAGCCATGGAGCGCTTTAAAGGTGGTAACCAGAACCTTGAAGCGCACTCGGAAGACCACCGGGAGCCAGTGCAGCTCACGCAGGAGAGGTGTTACATGGGAGCTCCACGTTGCTCCCATAACCACCCGCACGGCCGCACTCTGCGCCAGTTGGAGCCTCCGAGTGCACCTCAAGGGGAGCCCCATGTAGAGAGCGTTACAATAGTCCAGACGAGAGGTGACAAGGGCATGAGTGACCGTGTGTAGGGAGTCCCGATCTAGAAAGGGACGTAACTGGCGAATCAGGCGAACCTGATGAAAAATCCTCCCGGTCACGGCCGTCAAGTGCTCTTCTAGAGACAGCCGTGAATCCAGGAGGACGCCCAAGTTGCGAGCCCTTTCTGTGGGGGCCAATGATTCGCCCCCAATAGTCAGCGATGGTGCCAGCTGACTATATCGGGACGTCAGAAACCACAGCCACTCAGTCTTGGATGGGTTGAGCCTGAGCCTGTTCCTCCCCATCCAGATCTGTACGGCCTCCAGGCACCAGGACATCACTTCAAGGGCATCATTGGGGTGGTCCGGGGTGGAGATGTACAGCTGAGTGTCGTCAGCGTACTGGTGGTACTTCACCCCGAAACCACGGATGATCTCGCCCAGCGGCTTTACATAAATGTTGAACAAAAGGGGCGAGAGAACCGATCCCTGCGGCACCCCACATATGAGGGGCCTCGGGGTCGATCTCTGCCCCCCTGTCAACACAGACTGCGACCGGTCGGAGAGAAAGGAGGAGAACCACCGTAAAACGGTGCCTCCCACCCCCAACTCTTCCAACCGGTGCAGCATGATACCATGGTCGATGGTATCAAAAGCCACTGAGAGATCTAACAGGACCAAGACAGAGGAGCAACCCCTGTCCCGAGCCCTCCAGAGATCATCAACCAACGCGACCAATGCCGTTTCCGTGCTGTACCCAGGCCTGAAGCCCGACTGGAATGGATCTAGATACGACGTTTCATCCAGGTACTGGGGAAACTGTCGTGCAACCACACTCTCGACAACCTTCACAACGAAGCGAAGGTTGGAAACTGGACGATAATTAGCCAATACTGCCGGGTCCAGGGAAGGCTTCTTGAGGAGAGGCCTCACCACCGCCTCCTTCAAGGCGGCGGGGAAGGCACCCTCACCCAATGAAGCATTTATAATCCCCTGGAGCCAGCCTCGCGTCACCTCCCGGGAAGCCAGTACTAATCAGGAGGGACACGGGTCCAACAAACATATGGTTGCATTCAGTCTGCCCAGAATCTTGTCCACGTCATCTGGGGTCACAGGATCAAACTCGTCCCAGATAACCTTCTCAAGACCTGCCCCCGTCACCCTCACTGGACCTACCCAGTCGGAGTCCAAACCTTCCCGAATCTGAGTGATTTTGTCATGCAGATATTGTACAAAGTCCTCGGCTCTTCCCTCCAAGGGGTCCTCCCGCGCTTCCTGGTGGAGCAGGGAGCGGGTCACCCTAAACAGGGCGGCCGGGCGATTATCTGATGACGCAATAAGAGCAGCACAATGAGTACATTTTGCTGCTTTTATCGCCACTAGGTAATTCTTAATATGAGATCTTACCAGTGTCCGGTCCGATTCAGAAAGACTAGCCCTCCAACTGCTCTCTAGGCGTCTTTTCCGGCGCTTCATCTCCCTCAGCTCCTCAGTGAACCAAGGAGCCAGGTGAGTACAGCACCAGGTCAGAGGCCGCAAAGGCACGACTCGATCCAGAGCTCCAGCGGCCGCTCTATCCCAAGCGGCCACTAGGTCTCCAGTTGAGGCATGTGCAAGATCCTCGGGGATTGGCCCAAGCTCCCTTTGGAACCTATCAGGTTCCATCAGGCGCCTGGGGCGGTACCATCTTACCGGTTCTGCCTCCCTGCAGCGGGGTACCGCGGTTCGAAGGTCAAGGCGAAGGAGAGAGTGATCCGTCCACGACAAGGGCTCAGTGACTATGTCCCCTATCTCAAGATCACTCAACCACTGTCCAGAGACAAAAACCAGGTCCAGTGTGTTTCCCCCCCTGTGCGTAGGGCCAGAAATTAGCTGGGTCAGGTCCATGGCTGTCATGGAAGCCATGAACTCCCGAGCCACCTCAGATGCCTCACCCGTGGACGGCAGGTTGAAATCCCCCATAACCATAAGTCTGAACAAAGCTAAGCAATAAACAATAGGAAGAGAAAAGTGTGAAAATACACACACGGAGAGAAAGAGTACTCGATACTCATTCAAGTAAGAAGGAGGAATTCAGTGTCTGTTAGATGTGTTATCCTTTGACTGTATTCAGCCCTTAGAAAGTGATAATGGGATGGGATTGTGGGAGTTGTCGATCAACTTACCTGTATTAGATACTACAGAAACAATGTGGTAATCACATATAGAAAGTGCTTATTAGAAAATCCTAAGTATTTTTATGGTTGTGGGTCACTAAAATTGTTCTGCCCCAGCTACGGAACCCAAGAAATGTAGCACACACAAAACTCCGAACAACTCCGTTTACTACAAACACAGTCTTTTTCAAATGCAGGCTATTACTAAAAATATCCTTAACAGCCTGCCAGAAATTCCAAAGATTAGATAAAGGCTTACAAGAGTTGGCAATTAGCCCAGAAACCAGGTTTGCAAGGAAAATTCACTCTCAAATGCTCAACATACGACCGGATGAACACACGTTGTTTCCTGCAATGTTTGCCAGCTGTGTGCAAACTTAAATAGGCTAAGGGAGTGGCCAATTAGCCCCAAGCTTTACTCTCGAGGAGATCTCCTCTTGAGAAACCACTCCTGCCTTTTGGCAGCTCTGCGTGCTCGTGCATTGAGAAGAGGCTCCTCCACTTCACTCTCTTCACCTGAAGGAGTCTCTGGAGGATCTGAAGGCCCTGGCTGAATCTCTGCCTCTGGCACCACATCTTCTTCAGCCTCCACGCTGTCCGACTCAAGTGCCGGCTGCACAGGCTGCTGGCACGACACCACACCAGTCTCCTCGTCGTCAGGATCAGCCTCAATCTGCGCAGGCCGCTGGTGGGCCACAACAAAAATACATTATCTCCATAGCTATATCTAACATGCATGTGACATTCTCATGAAAAACATTGCTTTAAGGAATATTATTGTAGCAAAAATCCACTCCCCCAAACCACAGGTAAATGTTAGTTAAGTTCAAAATGACCTAGTAAATCACATTATCTAACAAGCAGCAGTAACACCAGAGAAGCAAACACACTTTATAAAATTTGCAATAATTGAACTGAACCAAAAGGATGTTCAAGTGTTCAAGTGTTGCAAGGTACCCTACATTACCACGACAATAGATACACGTCATGTATGTATCAAATCCTTCACCTTTTCTAGCTACTAGAACTTTGTTGAACTGGATGCCATTTGTTATTTCTTAAAGATCTCTCTGGGGAATGAAGACAGAAGACAGTGGGAGGTCTTTACCTTGATGTGCTCTGAACATCTGGAAAGTCTATTTAAGAAATTTTCAAAAGCCTATAGGTTCAGCAATGAAGCCTGTGATTCAGAAGGGAGAGTTTACGGATATAGAGGTGTTTATAAATATTGTATTGTGACCTTAGCTTATTCAATGCACTTCCCAGTAGCCTGTACACTTTGTGCATACTCAGTTGGGTTACAAAGGTAAAGAACCAATTGAGCTAGGATTAAAGAGAGACACATCATGGAAGGAGCTCTCCCCAAATGCGCTATTCACTGCTCAAAAGCTACAACAAAAAGCCATTTAGTGCCATTTATATATACAAAAGAGCCAGCATTTCATTTCACTAAGAGTTCAAGAAGAATACTAGATATATTTATTTGGCCCTGAAAAGTCTTGCTGGTGAAGAATGGCTGCCAAATGGCTGCCAAAGACAGTGGAGGAAGCTTTATCTTTAAAATGAAACCAAACAAACAGGAATCTTGGGTGAGAGTGACTATGTAATATTGGAATTCAATATAATGAAGACACCAGCAATAGAACATAAACACACCAGAGTCTTAGATTGTAAAAATGTTGATTTTAACAAACTCAGAGAGAGAGAGAGCTTGGGAAAAATTCCTTGGATGAAAATCCTAAAGGGGAAAACCACTCAAGAAGCTTGGGAAACTCTGAAAAATATTATCATAAAAGCCCAGTCTACCACAAAATCATTGAAAAAGACAAACAAGAAATCCAAGAAGAAACCAGCATGGTTGCACAAAGATCTCTCTGATAAACTGAAAGATAAAAAGGATAAGTACAAAAAAAAATCAAAAAGGGGCCACATAACTAAGGCAGAATAGCAGCAGATAGCCAGAATCTGCAAAGATAGTATCAGGAAAGCAAAGGCTCAGAATGAACAAAGACTTGCAACAGAAGTCAAAGATAATTTTTAAAAAGTTTCTTACAACATATAAATAATAATCAAGGAAGTTAAAGAAAACAGTCAGTCCACTAAAGAGAGAAGATGGCAAGGAACTAACAGGCAGTAGAGAGAAAGCAGAGCTGTTTAACTCATTCTTTGCATTGGTATTCATGCAAAAAATACTGTAGCCCAACCTGCCAAAACCATAACTGTAAAAAACAGACTAGTAATATAAATTAAAATAAGCAAAAACAAAAAATGGTAAGAGAACACCTGTCTGATCTTGATGGATATAAATCACTGGGACCTGATGGATTACATCCCAGAGTTCTAAAGGAGCTGACTAATGTCATCTCAGAACCATTGTACCATATCTTTCAAAAATCCTGGAGCACCAGGGGAACTACCTGAGGACTGGAAAAGAGTTGGTGTGGTTCTCATTTTCAAACAAGGGGGGAAAAACTGACCCAGGAAACTACAAACCAGTCAGCTTAACATCAAAACCCAGATATATACTGTAAAAGATAATCAAAAGACAGATCTGCAAACATCTAGGAACAAATAAAGTTATAACTAAAAGTCAGCACGAGTTTGTTAAAAACAGATCATGCCAAACCAATCTTATTTCATTCTTTGACAAAGTGACTAAATTATTAGACCAGCAAAATGCTGTAGACATAGTATGCTTAGACTTCAGTAAGGCATTCAACAAAGTAGACTACTCTACTTCTTGGTAAGCTAGAAAAAGTGGGATAGATAGCATCACAACCAGATGGATTTGTAACTGACTGACAAACTGTACTCAGTGAGTAGTCCTACAACTACATGGAGGGAAATAAGCAGTGGTGTACCACAAAGTTCCATCTTAAGTCCAGTATTCTTCAATATCTTTATAAATGACTTAGATGAGGAAAGAGAAGGGGAACTCATAAAATTTTCAGATGCTACTAAGTTGGCAGAAATAACCAACACCCTAGATGATAGGCTCAAGATCCAGATGGATCTTGACAGACTTGGACACTAACAAAATGAAATTTAATGTAGAGAAAAATAAAGTCTAACCCTTAGGCAAGAAAAATCAAACATACACATACAGATTAGGTAAAACCTGGTTTAATAGCAGTAACTATAACAAGGATCTTGGAGTCCTAGTGGACAATCAATTAAATATGAGTCAGCAGTGTGCGGGAGCAGCCAAAAAAAGCTAATGCAATCCTAAATTGCATTAACAGAGGGATTGAATCAAGATCACATGAGGTACTAATAGCACTCTATAAAGCCTTAGTAAGGCCACACCTACAATACTGCATTCAGTTTTGGTCACCACACTATAAAAAAGATGTTGAGACTCTAGAAATAGTGCAGAGAAGAGCAACCAAGATGATTAGGGGACTGGAGGCTAAAACATGTGAAGAACAGTTGCAAGAACAGGGCTTGGCTAGTTTAATAAAGAGAAGGACCAGGGGAGACATGATAGCAGTGTTCCAAAATTTAAGGGGCTGACACAGAGAGGAGGAGGTCAGCTTATTTTCCAAAGCACCTACAGGCCAGACAAGGAACAATGGATGGACATTGATTAAGGAGAGATTCAACTTAGAAATAAGGACAGATTTTCTGACAGTGAGAACAATCAACCAATGGAACAGCTTGCCTTCAGAAGTTGTGGGTGCTTCATCACCGGAAGCTTTCAAGAAGAGACTGGACAGCCACTTGTCAGAAATAGCATAGGGACTCCTGCTTGAGTAGGGGGTTGAACTAAATGACCTACAAGGTGTCTTCTAACCCTGTTATTCTGTATGCACACACCCACACAACAACCTGGCAGTGTAAGAGTTATTTACTCTCATTAAGTTTTTCTGTATCAATAACTGAAAGGATAAGTGGAAACAAATGTCTGGAACATGTGAATCAGACACCATGTTCAAAGCAGAAGTAGTATATTTAATTTCTTCAGGCAAGACATAAAGAGATATCCTGGAGAGTTATGGAAGTTAATTTCAATCAAAAAGCAAGCACTGAAGAACACTCTAAACCTTCCCATTCAGACTACTTGACTGCCTGGAGTTACCATGCGGGAGCCTGGGCATAGTGTTTTTGTGATTACAATCAAATCCTTAAGGATTCTTGGGTTAGCAGCTAAGGCTATGAACATTTTAAAAATGATTCAAAAGAGGTGCTTCATATCTTGATGTGAATTAAAGCAGCTTGACTTTTTTCAGGCTTCTGCATGACCCCGCAAAGAGGTGCCATTCCTTAAGGGCTATAGTATCTTAAAGGATTCAATTTCCTAAAGCAGAAGTATGTATATGTTTTCCAGGCTCGTGTGTGAGTTTGGAAAATGTTAAGTCTCCTTTAATAAATGGCAGGCACTGATGTGAATTTTCTCACTTCATTCAACTGGTTAACAGCAAGAGTAACCTTTTCCAGGCTTAATTTACTTTCTTGGGTTTCAATTTCTTGAATCTGAATGGCCATAATCCTTATTATTCCTCTGATTTACACTTCTCTGCTAGGTTCTGCCAAAATACCTGGCAATTCATCACAGTTATCCAGTTGGAATACAAGCTGAAGCTGACCAACTCAGAAGGCACCTTTGGGACAACCTGATAATTGCTTTTATGTTTGTAAAAGAAATACCTTCTTTTAAATCCTGCTTTCATTGAAATATATCTAATCTTTTGACAAGCACTTAATGGATGCCAGGCTAACAGGATTAAGCATTAACCCATGGATCTAAACTTGCCAATATCCCAGGGGGAAAGGCTGCTTTCTAATAATGAAAGATTCCAAAAGAATCTTCATTTAGCAAGTGAAAATATGGAACAGGTAGGAGATAACCGGGCAGATCCCATGTGTGTGTGTGTGTGTGTGTGTGTGTGTGTGTGTGTGTGTGTGTGTGTTTTCAAATGCATCATCAGTCATGAGTCGCTATGTGCCCACAAGAGATCTAAGTCCAGCCCACCTTGAATTCCTTTCTATTTTTAACCCCTGCTAATTTCCCTTGACCGTTAGTAGTTCAGATTCTTGTAGAGAACTGAATCTTACAATAAATCTTTATACACATCTGAACTGCCTGGATTTCCTGATTTCACTGGTGCTTGGCAAACAATAGAAATGGACTTTCTACTATATTGAGAGTTGTGGGGCAAAATCCTTAAGAGACGTTTTTAAGTCAAAGAAACTTAGAATCTATAACTACTGAAACTGAATACCGCATTCTACCTTACAATGCTTACAGTCTGATTTTATGGTATGATCATGGAGACAGGATGAGCAAAGTAAGAAATGGCTGATATTGGAACTTTTTCTTCACCAAATTCACCATTTGTTTCTCAGATCCTTCTCCGTTATATTATCTTAATGCTACCATGTTTAAAAAGTGACTTTTGAAAGATAAAAGCTGAGAATTCCCTGAATAATGCCTATGCTTATGACCGAAGCAGCAGCATTTAATTTGCTAAGGCATATTAGTGTTTCATATATACATAATCTCTAAAAAGAAGTGTCATTAGAAATTGGTTCTAGAGGCCAAATTATATTCAGGAATGGTTTCTGTTTAAGGATTAAAAAATATCTTGAGGAAGCATACCTCATTTCTGACATTTGATAACATCAGCAAAAGAGAGTTAAACGTGCCACAATAATTAAGGCACAAAATCCATAACAATTATATTCTGATGGAATATAATTGTAAAGAGTGCTAAGGTACAAAGATTTCAGTGCAGAAAGAATGATTTAGTCACATTCATCTGTTTACCAATTGAGAAAAATGAATAAAAGATGAATGTTTACAACCTGAAGGTATATGTAAAATCAGATAATTTTACATGTTGTCAAGAAATTATTAATCACATATTAAGTAAATACTTAGATTAAAAGTATTTACTTAAAAGTACTTAGATTAAAAAGGAAACCCAAATGATTTCAGCTTATTTCTACAAGCCTTCATGTTAGGTGCAAACAATCAGATCCACACGTGAAGAGTTCAATTAATGTTCAATCAATGTTTTATTGCTCAAGCTTATACATCTTACATGTTATATATAGGAATCATATCGGTGTGATGGTTTACACCTGGGTAAGACTAGGTAAGGTTCAATGGCCTTTAAGAGGAGGGTTTCGACCTTACTTTCTTGTGCCCACATAGGGATTCCAGACTAATTCCCCATTTGACTCCTTTCCCTGGCTTGCCCAGTCTCTCTCCAACATTTAATACACAAATATATTCATGATTCAGTTAGTATATTATAATTAACCCAGGAGAAACTTGGTGTACTTAAAAATCTAGATGTAATGCTAATGACTCAGTTAAAATAGTTACATTAAGAAGTTTTTTTTTAAAAAAAAATATAGAACATAGCTCACAACTTTAATGCATTTCTGTTCTTGCTCCATGGAATGACAGAAAAGAACCAAAGTAGATAAAAATGACACCTTCTCACATTTGTCTCACAACAATAACCAGAATACCTGCTCCCTGCCTGTAATGTATAATATAGCTCTCTTATTCAACTTGCCACTCTCCAGATATTTTGGACTATTACTCCCATTCTAGACCCAGTATGGTCAGTGATCATGTTGGCCATAGATTTTAGGCTGTCAGTTACAGAGTGCCAAATTGGAGAAGGTGGCAATATAATTATAAATCAACCAATATATAATCAACCAATATTGTATTCAAATTATTCACTATCATTGAACATAAACATATGAAAATTCATACCAGCATGGAACAAACCCAATACAGCAATTGATTCAATCCAGCATGTGCTTTAGCCTGGATTCTTTAAAATGTACTATATTTTGAGTCTTGGATTGTTTATACTCTAGCCTTCCTCCTTATCCTTTTATAAACTCTTTCAGAAGCCACAATCAATTTCCTTGAGTGTAGAGAGGGAATCCAGTATTCATACCTTTAACTATTTCCACATTCTAGAGATTATGTTCTATTTATAGTTAGTTTAGGTCCAGTACATCTATAAGCAATATGGTAAAGGTACAGCATCTGTCTATATTGTTTTTCTAATATAAATTCCCAGCAAATAATTGGCCTCCTTATGAAAATATATTTTTCAAGGAATGAATAACAACTTCTTGCATGTATGTCTTCTATTTGAAAAACAATATAGATGGAGAAAGGATAGAGACTCTTCCCAATATTAGTACCAATCTGAACCTGCTTATTCTACCCAAAGATGAATCTAATGAGGATCCCTGAAGAGAAGGTAAGCTATGGGTAGAAGTGTTAGAATTCAGAACTTGTGTAAATATAAAATGCTTCAGTGAAAAAGAGCAAAGATAGTCATGGCTCCACACCTTTCCTTGTACAATCTTGTTGTACATGAGTTTCCTTTCTGAGCATGCCTAACAGTGTTGCCATAAAGTTGTTACAGTGGGTAGCAGTGGTGGGTTGCTACCAGTTCGCCCTGGTTCAGGCGAACTGGTAGCAGCGGCAGCAGGAGGCTCCATCCACCTGCCCAGATGTGATCAAATATGGTCTGCGCAGAACTGGCGCACGCGAGAGTGAAGCAAGCATGCATGTGTGAGTGAATCTGTAGCAAAAGTAAATGAAACCCACCACTGGTGGGTAGGGCAGAGAATCAAACAGTAGGACTGTGGATTATTTTATTTAGTAAACAGCAATGGTACATTAGCCAAGAGACTATAGCATTAATACGGAGTTGTTGCTTAGCTGCCTAAGACTGCTATTCTGTTTGGTTCATGCTCACATGCTATCCAGAAGTGCACCACAGGAGGTGAACTAGCTCCATACCCAGAATGTCTAATGGCATTCTGCAGCGTCATCCATTTTTTTCCCTCCACCGGTATGACCTTGAGTTTGGATGTTGCATTTGTCTGGAACCAGTTGGGTTCATACTGCTGCACAAGGTGCTATTATTTTTTCCCCACCAAAGTGGTACCTATTTATCTACTTGCATGTAGCATACTTTCGAACTGCTAGATTGGCAGCAGCCAAAGCAAGTGATGGGAACTCACCCCATCATAGGGTACTAGGAATCAAATCGCCGGAGCACAGACCTTCTCCAGCATCTTCAAGCTACTGAACCACCGCGCCTCTGGTAGCGTGGACAGAACAAACAACACAGAAATATTGCCTGCTAAATAGGAATTTAAAACCGTGGTGCCATTCTCATGTGAAAGAAAAAGAATTAGCAACAGAAATAGGTCATAGAGCCATGCATATGGCCAAGGTAGTATTGTGTACCTAGCCCAGGTGTCTTACTGTAATACCTTACTAACTGAAAATTTGACTACAATTACAAGGAAATATTACTGAAACTGACCTTCTTTTTCAACATTAGCAGCAGGCCCAGAATTTTAGTATCTCTGTCAGAAACTAGAAGAGGATGACAAAGCTCTTTCTTTTGTTCTTTCCAGGATTTTTGAGGGAAGTGGGAACAGCTGCCCCTCGCTGACTGCCAAGCAAGCCTCTGATAAAATTGTCTCTCTTATACTTGGAAAGAAAGAAACAAGAGCCTGCTTAAAGTTCTTCAGAATATTTTGCTGGAGCTAAGGAAGCATGGCACATTGGAGCTTATTCATTAAGTGAAAGTAAACAAAAAAACAAACAAACTGGAAATTCTTGAATTTAGCAGATCCTTCTTATACAAAATTTCCATATTGTACAGAAAAGAGAGACCAACTGAAACTTGTAATTGTGTTCATCAATATCTCTAATTCAGTACTACTACTCCCCAAGGGTGAGAAAGGCCCTTGCTCATGCTGAAAAGTAAATTAAAAGAATTGGTGTAAGGCAGAGGTGGGATTCACTTAACTTCCCTATCGGTTTGCAAATGTGAGCGCATGCGCACGTCCTTCTGCACATGTGCAGTAGTCGCACATTATATCTGGGCAGGTGGGCGGAGCCTCCCGCAGTCTCTGCTACTGGCTCGTGCGATCTGGACAGAACCAACTGAATCCCACCACTGGTGTAAGGACTGAGGCTGGCAGGACAGGTACTGGGTATTCCCAGCCTTAATAGATTCATTGTGTCCACAAACCTCAATTGCCCTCCATTGCTATCAAGAGATTGGCCAACTACCCTTAGCTGAGAAAGACGGGAGAAAGTAGTTTAGGGTGTAAATTTTAGGAGACAGGGAAGTTCTGACTTGATTGCACAACAATGAGTAATCAACTGTAGGTTTTTTAAAGTTTCATTCTTGTCTACAGCTTTAAATCTTGGTAAATCATGTCAGAGAATCTTCTGCCAAATCAAGCCACAGGCATAATAAGAGGGTTAAGTCCCTGGATGACTATGATTTATTGCAAAGCACTGCCATGACATTTGACAATTATAGAGAAATAAACATGATGACTAAAGAATTGAAATGCAGCTAGAAAGTGGGAAAATGTCATAATTTTGAAAAGGACACACCTTGGCAAATACTTATATTTTCATTTACAATCTAAATGTTTAAAAAGGCTTACTGCTTCATCACTAATTCACTATCTTGTATATAAATCAATCAAGTTACTATTTTAGTCAAATTTATCACAGATGATATTAATGGATGGAAACAGAAATCAATCAGTCAAGCACTGTGACAGATGCTATATCTTCAAATAGCATACAAAACATTATTGTGCAGGACTGAAAATTTATACAAGCAGATCCAGAGAAACTTGCAACTGATTTATGAGAACTGATAAGAGTCCCGGCAGTGCAGTGGTTAGAATGCAGTACTGCAGGCTAACTCACTGCTCACTCCAGGAGTTCGATGCTGAGCGGCTCAAGGTTGACTCAGCCTCCCTCCTTCTGAAGTCAGTAAAATGAGGACCCAGATTGTTGGGAACAATATACTGACTCTGTAAGCCATTTAGAGAGTGTGGTAAAGCTCTATGGGGCAGCATATACTGTAAGTCTAAGTGCTATTGCTATTTCATAGTTTGAATATTGATCGGTGATAAAGAGAAATTATAGTTTTCTAAATCCATAGAAGCAATGTTAAGCTTTAAAACTCCTATAAAATATTGAATTAACAAGTACTTGTGAAATTTAAAGTGAAAGTGGGTGTCTCTTCTCCCCTCTCCCCTCTCCCCTCCCCCCCCTCAGTATATCATCTGGCCCTCTCTCTGAGAATGGGATCTATGTGACTAGTGCCAATAAGTAGTAGGCCTTAGGTCTGGCAATTCTTATTAAAGAATTAATTAAAGAGCCAGAGCAGTGAGGTGGGGGGAGGCTACTTTGCTCATATCTAGCTTGTGGGTTTATCAGAAATTTGATTGGCCATTTGGGAACAAAATCTGGATTAAATTGGTCTTTGGTCTGATCCAGCACCATTTGTCTTATACTCTGACATGGCATACACTTTGCATTTACTTTTCTCCATTAATGGACTCCAGTGTAAACATGGTTCATAGGCCAAGCACAATGGCCAGGTTGCATAGGATCATGCTTTCCATGAACAGGGTGAAGGCATGCATTGCATCTCTAGTTATCCTACCGCAGACAATCAATCTAGAAGCAAGATAGAGAACATTTGAATTTGCTATTCCTAGGAGCTCCAACCAGTCTGAACAATAATTTTAAAATGGTGGTGTTATAATTGGGTAGTATTGTAATTGTAACAAGTAATAATAAGTTCCCTCTGCTGATCTAAAAGACATATCAGTGGAGGTTTTAGCAGAGGCTATGTCACCTAAGCTCTTTGTCTGCAACAGTCTTTGTCAAACTGATTACCCTCGCTGCTGCAACCCCCATCCCCCCCCCCAAAAAAGACATGTTGGACTGTGACGTTATCCCTACTTCTGGTATGACTATCTGAAGGCACAATGTTGAGGAAAGATACCTAGAAATCTGTATGGGCAGAAACATCAAAAGAGCCATAGATCACTTATAATCATCTCATACTGAGATTACCAGATACTAAAAGGCTTGGAATAGAAAGTCACCAACCTCCCTCTCCATTGTACACGAAACACAACATGCTCTTTCAAGTAACTGCACTGCATGTTCTGACCTATTTTTGTTTCTGGCAAATTAGCCTAGAATTGAAATAATCGCATGGAGCTCTACAAGTTTAAATTAAGCAAGAGAGCAGAAGGATAAAACTTCATTGCAACAAATGTTTGGAAATCCAAAAGAGGCAAAAGTTTTGTTTTTGTTTTTTTAAAACAACCTTCAGAAACAGGTGGGCCATTTCTTTACACTTGCGCAAACACATATGCATGCACACAAATTAGGGAAGGATTTTTATTGTTATTTAGCAGAACAATTTAGTTGTAGAAATTTACCAGCTGCTACCTGGTGCTAATCTGACTGGATTTCAGCAGTAGCACTCAGGTGCCAGTTTTCTAGTTATTTGAATCATGTACAAATGACCCAGAATGACATCTTGAAATGAGAGAGAGAAAGAGACAAGAGAGAGATGCAAATCAGGGGGGGGGGGGAAATGTGAAGGGAAACCCAACCAAGTGAATAAACTCAAGCAAACAAGAATTTTAAAAGATAAAGTAGAATGAAATCTACCATTTTATAACAGCAAACTGAATTTTGATGCATGAATTTGAATAAATGCCCAAATTTGAATTGACAGGTATCACATCCTTAACCACTTCTCAGACTGGAATCTGTGACGTGTGTCACAGATGGTACCAATTTGTGTATTAAGCTGTTGAGATGCATACAACAAGTCTGTAAACCATTTACTGTGCAAACTTTGATTGTTTTCAATCGGGTTGCTGTATTTGACATGCTTTTAGACTTATATAGGATACGTTGATATGTAATCGGCCATATCAATCAATTATAACTCTAAACTAAAGTTTGAGCTAAAGCTTGCAAGTATGGCTTCCAGAAGTTTCCACGAATGAAGGAAAATATACGTGTCCCAAGATAATGTTGCAGGATCCAATCTGGGTCGGTCCCTGGGACCAGAGATGTAGTCTTCTGAGTTTTTGGACTCATGCTAGGACCCATTCTCAGGGAACTTCTAATGTAATGTATTAGAGAGAGGTTACCTGAGAATGGGTTCTAGCATGAGTCCGAAAGCTCAGAAGACTAAACCTTTGGTCCCAGAAACCAATTCAGATTGGATCCTCCAAAAGTTTTCCTCATATTCGACAGAAAAGCTGTTTACAGGTAGTCCTCGATTTACAATCTTAATGAAGTGTGACCATTAAGCCATGACAGTCATAAAACAGGTCAGTCATGTGAGTGATCTGATTTCACAACCTTTTTTATGGCAATAGTTACCCAAGTACCATGGTCATAAAGTGACTGTCATGATCATTAAGCAAACCAAATTCACTATGGGTGAGATTTTGCTGAAAAGTAAATGCTGTTCTTTAGCAAAACCATTGTAAAATGTGGTCATGTGACTGGGACATTGCAAACAGTCATAAATGCTGCCTGGTTGCCTAGCACCCAAAGCTTGATCATGCGACTGGAGGGTTGATGATCATCGGAACTTCAAATCCGATTTTTCCAATCCAAGTTTTCACCCATTGATATTTTTTTATGAAAAAGAAGGGAATTGTTTCATATTGCATGGACTCATGAAATAAACAAGACATAGTTCACAGGAATGTAGATGGCAACCCCTGGTTATGAACTCTTTTGTTAAAAATTATATTGTGGAAGAAATTAACATAGCAGTACAGTTAAATCCATTTGTATTTTGAATGTTGCTGCTAGTGAAAAAAAATGAGACAATTTAGTAGACAATATTATGACAGTTGCAATAATTAAAAAGTATTTGAAATCAAAGAAAGAAAGCCCTAACGTAAAGTCACTCATGCAGCAATTCAAGAAATATTTTTCATTAGAATAACATTACAGAAGGGAAAAACAATTATGTATTATTATATTATTAAAACAAATACATTCATAACACACTTGTCTCCAAAGTTTCTACATTTTCAAAATGTGTAATCAAAACTATAAATGAATGTTGTTCCATTGACATTAAAGGAAATCCCTATTATACTGGAATGGCTGGAATGAACTGGTCTCCAAAGGAATACTAGAATATTCTGGACTTCTTTGAAATGTTTCATTCTGGGCATGGAATGTTTTGCAAATTCCAAATTCAAATCAAGAGATGGTATCACAGCCAACCAGGAATCATGATTAAAGAACCAGCTGGTCACGTCTCAAAAAGATATCAATTTGAAAGTCTAGAATGAGAACCAAATGGTTAAAAGAAATATCCCAGAACTTTTATCTTGATCAAGAGATGGAAAAATTTGCATACCTACCTGGGTAAAGTCAATTATCAGATTAAATGGCATCACTTTGGAAGACTGTTTACTGAGAAAGCGTACAGCTGAGCACACAAGCCAATTGTCATTATTCCCAGCTCCAGGTAATAACTGCTCTTCTTTTTTTTTTTTTTTTAGTTCTCTTTCTCTCTCTCTCCTCCATTTCCAATTACGCTTTTCACAAGCTTTTATATATGGATAACGATCCAGGCATCATACAACTAAAGTGGTTCATCATAGGATTTGCTCACAGAATGAAGTTCATAAAAATGCAAATTATTACTCCCTATTGCTGATTCTTGAAGCCAGCGGTGCATGGTAATAGGGTAGAGAATATTTGTCAGTATTATGTTACATGGAGAACCAGCTCTCGTTTTAGTTCATTAATGGAAGATTTTTAGCTTTCCACTAGTAAAATTCCATTAAAAGCACCAGTGCTGTGAAATAACAAGTGTGTTAGCAAGATACTTGAGTCTAGTAGGTTAGGGGTTTTATCATCAGTTTAATATTCTTAAAGTGAAAGACAAATGTAAAGAAAAAGAGAGAAAAGAAAGAAAAAAGAATACTCAAAACGAGGTTATGAAATATAGTGACTTTCTTCTCTTCAATCAATATTGACATACTCATCCTCTCTCCTCTCTCTTATCTTCTACAGAACTCCTTTCAACCCCATATTAATTTCTCATCTTTTTCTATCATTAATTCCATTAAATCTTCATTTCATACTTGTCTTCTTTTAGCAAAAAGAAGAAGAAACCTCCATAAAAGGCTTCCAGTGTTTTAAGAAAGCACTTTTTCTTTTCTCCCTAACCAAACAGGTCAACGTTGCCATTTCTACTAATCCTTTGTAGGTGGCAACCCTGCATGAGTCCCTGCCTCTTTTTTAAAAAAAATAATTTTTAATTGATTTTTTTTTTTTTTTACAATAATAAAAAGGGAAGGCAAGGTAGGCATGTCTCTGGAGAAACATACCATTTGCACCAATTAAACCCTAGAGGTGAGGTTATTTTATGGCTTCCCTTGGTTTTCAGCTATTATTATTCATTTGTAAAGGAAAAATGGGTTTAGCATGGTTGTGGAAAGCTTCCTAATTTTTTAAAGGTGCGCCAGAAGACATAGTTTTGTTTATTTGTTGTTTCTGTTTATTTGTTTCTGTTTATTGGTTATGTTTTAAATGGACGGTTTTATATTACATTCACTCAATATAGTGTCAAGAGTATACTACTGGATCACATTTTGAAATATAACGTTTAGTATCACCAAAAAAAAAAAACCTCATGGTAACAAACCAAACACTTTCTACAGCTCTAACCAAATAAAAAAGTGTCATTAGATCCTCTCCTAAGTGAAGCACAAATCATGAAATGTTGCTCCTTAGAATTTCCATTTGGCTGCTCTTTAAAGTGCTCCGCCCACCCACTTCTGTCATATGCAGAAAGTCCTTGACTTACAACCATTCATTTAGTGACCGTTCAAAATTAAAAAGTTATTTACAACCAGTCCTTGCACTTATGACTGCAGATTCCCTATGGCAGGGATGGGCAAATGTGGCCCTTTTAAAACCTGTGGACTTCAACTCCCAGAATTCCTGAGACAGCTTGGCTGTCTCAGGAATTCTGGGAGTTGAAGTCCATAGGTTGTAAAAGGGCCACATTTGCCCATCCCTGCTCTATGGTCATATGATCAAAATTCAGGGTCTTCGCAAGCAGCAAGTGTTTGTGGCCGGCTGCCAGCAATTTGGCAATTCGAATCTCACTAGGTTCAAGGTTGACTTAGATGACTTCCATCTTTCTGAGGTGGGTAAAATGAGGACCCAGAATGTTGGGGGGCAATATGCTGACTCTGTAAACTGCTTAGAGAGGGCTGCAAAAGCACTATGTCTTTCACTTTAAGAATATTAAAGAAGTATTAAGTATTATTCTTAAATATTAAGAAGTGCTATTTGTGACCATCCCAGTTGGCTTCCAACAAGCAGAGTCAGTGCGGGAAAGCCAAATTTGCTTAACAACTGCAATTATTTGCTTAACATGCATGGCAAAAGAAGGTTGTAAAATCAGGCACAACTCACTTAATCAACTTGTTTAGCAGTGAAAATTCTGATGTCAATTATGGCTGTAACTTCAGAACTACTGTATGTGTAACAAAGTTTTCATCTGCAACCTTTCAGGAATATGTACAGGAGAATTGTCACTCTCTCTAGGAACCTTTTTGGCTAGGGGCTGCCACAGTGGTACGGCAGTTAAAGGCTGCCATAAGGACTTAGATATATTTGTATTTTTCCAATATGTTCCTTCCTAAATAATAATAAAGTTGGTGATTATAATATATGGAAATTGCCACAAAATTAATAGTCCAGAGCAGGGGTGAAATCCAGCAGGTTCTAACAGGTTCAGAGAACTGGCAAATACCACCTCTGTCTGGCCCCAAAGTGAGGTGGAAATGGAGATTTTGCAGTATCCTTCCCCGCCACGCTCACCAAGCCATGGCCACCAAGCCACGCCTACAGAACCGGTATTTTAAAAAAATGAGTATTCTCTGTGAAGAGGATACTGAGTCTCCTAAGCAATGAGTTGTACTGTAATGTTATAATTCTTAGAACTCTTTCAGTCCTCCTTCAGTCTTATTACTCCTTTGTTTCTTCTTCCCTCTACCACGCCACCTCTCCCTTTTCTTTATCTATTCCTAAAGGTGCTATTCGAAGCCACGAGAGGAGCAGAAAAGGTTACTGCTTTTATCGCTGCTTCTTTTTATTATAAAATAAAAAGGTTTCCGTAACTGTTTCACTTGGCTCAATCAATGTTCAATTTAAGGGAAGAAAAGGCATCAGATTTTGGGACCCCATGCCATCTCACCCTCACTGAGAAAGCAACTGTGTACTTTTGAACTTGCTTCCATGGTCTATCTGTAGCTGAGACTAATGGAAAGCTGTGTCAAACACATTTAGCTACTATAATACATTGTGTGCTTTGGTACTTGAACCATACGCTCTTTAATTTTTGGAGAGTTATTAAAATGGTCTCCTGCTAGGTAATATTTTTAAATGACATAGCAGGTCAGGAAACCAAAGCCAAATTTCTTGAAATAATCCTGAAGGATATTTATCAGTCATAAGCTAAAAAATATCTGAAGCAATTTGTTTATTGTTCTCATTTGTATCCATATGTGGATATTGCAAGTTTTTCCACAAAAAAAAAAAAAAAATCTGACTATTGTATTTGTATTCATTGCTGATTCTCAAACATTCTTTAATTATAACTAAGGAACTGAAATTATTCTTATATGTTTAATCACAGCTGTCAATTCTTTGGCTGGTGTTGGCCTTCATATGCTTCAGGTTTTTCCTAAGAACCTAGGATGTCAGAGGCCAGAACTGAAAAATCATCAAATGATACAAAATACAGATTGTGTAAAGAGACAGAAGAAACAGTAGAACATATACTGAGCTCTTGCAAAAAGTTTGCACAGATTATAAACAACAAAATAACACAGTCACCAGAATGATTTTGCCATGCCCCTGTCAGAGCCTGAATCTGTGAGGAAGATGAGCCAGAAGTGGAGCCAATGGAGGTCGAAGGAGCGGCTTTGTTGGCTTCAGAGCAGGGGTGAAATGCTCCCGGTTCGGACCAGATCACCCGATCTGGTAGCAATGGCGGCGGATGGTTTGGAGAACCAGTAGCAAAAATCCCTCCCCCCCCCATGCCCAGCTGAGAAGCACAATCATCAGAGGCTTTTTTTTTTTTACTTTTAAAAGCATTTTTTTCTCCAGCCGAAAAATGCTTTTAAAAGTTTTTTTAAAAAGCCTCTGATGATCATGCGGCTCAGCTGGGATCGCCAGAGCCTTTTAAAAGCAATTTTTTTACAACCACTTCGGCCAAAGAGGTTGTAGAAAAAATGCTTTTAAAAGTAAAAAAAAAAAAAAAGTTGGCCATGCCTACCCAATCGCATTATCCCCCACCAAGCCACGCTCACAGAACCGGTAGTAACAAATTTTACATTTCACCATTGCTTCAAAGGAATGTGGGGAGGAACATGCCGAGTCAGGCCAGGGCCTTTCAGGATTGGGATGGCTTGCAGGCAGAGAGGAAGGGGGGCAGGATGACCAAGAAAGGCTAAGCAGTGAACATGAAAGACAGAGCTCAGGCGATGAACAAGGACCATCCCCTCTTGATCCTCAAGCATGGAGAGTGGAGAGAAGACGAGAACAGCACAGACTGACCCAATGACTCTGGAGGAGAGCCCGCCCCTCTTCACAAGGCATACCTGGCACAAGACATACTATGAACTCATAGAGTGTTGTGTGCTGTTGCTGACATTGGACATTTCTTGGATTTCTTGCTTTGTTCCTTTGCTTCCTGGACTAATTGACTTATTCCCTTGCCCTGCTGAATTTCTTGTTTGCAGCTATTGTGCTCACAGCATTTTGCTGGACTACTTGCAGCCAGAGGCTGCTGGAGGTGTATCATCACTTTGCTCTGGGACTTGCCAGAAACATGGGAGCTTTTGGGGAAACATTTTGAGCAATAAAGGGACAGTTTGATCTGTCAGCTGACTGTGTTGCCTCTGTGCCATGTCCCGGATCATCACAGTTTCATTGGGACATCTGTAAAAATTATCCTATGCCAGTAATGAGGAATGGTAGGAACATAGAACTGAAAAAGCAGTAAAAATGAGCAGGTTAAAATATTGTGGAATTTCTGACTACAAACTGATAACGCCTTGGATCATAACCCACCAGATTTATTTATAGTTGTAAAGAAGAAAGTGTGGATACTTGATGTGACAGTATCAAGAGATAATAAAATAGAAAGCAAAGAATTGGGGACGATCACAAAGTATCAAGATCTGAAAATTGGATAGAAATTGAGATGGCTAAGAATGAGCGACGTTCTTGGAGTGTGAATGAGAATTTGTTCAGATATGAAAAAAACATAAAAGAACTTTAAAAGCATTTGAAAGAATTTTTCGAAATAAACTTGAATAAAGGTACCCCAATTGAAATTGTGTGGGATGCGAGCAAAGCTTATATGAGAGGGGTGCTTATTTACATGAATTCTAAACACAAAATGAATCGACAAAAGAAAAGATCTGAATTGGAAATAGAAATGAAGAATAAAGAACAGCTACTTATTAAAAACCCAACAGATGAAAGAATACGTGGTGTAATAAAACTTCTGAAAGACCAATTTCAAATGCTTATGGCGGAACAAGTTGCAACAAATTTACAATATGCGAAGCATAATACTTTTTGTAATGCCAATAAACCGGGCAGATGGTTGGCCTACACCTTAAGAAAAAAGCAGAGTATACGGACTATTGATAATATTGACATTGGAGGGAAAGAAATTTTTCAACAAAAATTAATTAAAGAAGCTTTTGTGGACTATTACACTAAATTATATGCTAAAGATGATGTGCAGAATGGACTTATAGAAAAATATTTAGATAATAAAAGAGTCACAAAAATTACAGATCAACAAAAGGAAAGAATGAATTATCCTATAACAGAGGAGGAGATAATGGCAGCAATTAAACAATTAAAAACAGCTAAAGCTCCTGGAACTGATGGCTTGACAGCAGTGTATTATAAAACTTTGCAAACAGAAATGGTGGAACAACTTAGAGATTTGTTTTGTAATATTCAACAAGGGGGTAAAATACCCCCATCATGGACAACAGCATATATTTCTTTGATACCAAAAGAACAAGCAGGTCCTAAAAAACCGGAGAATTATAGACCAATATCTCTTCTTAATACTGATTATAAAATTTATGCAAAAGTACTAGCCAACAGGCTGATGCCAGTAATTCAAAAGGTGATTCATGATGACCAAGCGGGATTTATCGAGGGTAGATACATGAAGGATAATGTAAGGCAAGTAATAGATTTATTGGAATATCTTGAGAGGAATAAACAGGTACCTGCAGTGCTGGTCTTTTTGGATGCGGAAAAGGCCTTTGACAGAGTGGATTGGAATTTTCTATTAAAGACTTTAAAAAAGATGGACTTTGGGGACCAATTTATACAGGCGGTCTCAGCAATTTACCAAGAGCAAAAGGCACAGATTATTATTAATGGAAGTCTGACAACAGAGTTTAAAATTGAAAAAGGAACAAGACAGGGATGTCCGTTATCCCCATTGTTATTTATTTTAACATTAGAAGTCTTGTTAAATACAATACGGGACTCTAATATCTTGAAAGGTATAACGATAAGGCAAGAGGATTACAGAATAAAAGCATTTGCAGATGATCTGGTTGTTACCCTAACACAGCCAATGGAATCAATAATCCAGATGAAGGACATTATACAAGACTATGGTAAAGTTTCAGGTTTTAGACTGAATCAGAAAAAAACTAAGATGATAGTTAAAAATATGACACAAGATCGTAAACATGAGCTTGAAAGGAGGGCAGGTTTTGAGATTGTACCAAAGGTAAAATATCTAGGAGTTCAGGTTGCAGAATCAAATATGAAATTGTTTCAAAATAATTATGAGGTTTTGTGGCGAGAGGTGCAGAAAGATATGGAGACTTGGAAAAAACTGCAGCTGTCGTTACTTGGAAGAATAGCAGCAGTTAAGATGAACATTTTGCCAAGATTTCTTTTTTTGTTTCAAATGATTCCGGTGCTCAAAAGAGATAAGCAACTGAAAGTCTGGCAAACTGGAGTGAACAAGTTTGTCTGGAACGAGAAAAAACCGAGAGTGAAATTGAAAATTATGCAAGATGTTCCAGAAAGGGGAGGTCTTAAACTTCCAAACCTACAGTTATATTACGAAGCAGCAGCTTTGACTTCAGCAAGTGATTGGTTTGGAAGGAAAAAGACTGGAATATTGAATATTGAAAGTTTTGATCTTGAATTTGGATGGCATGCTTACTTATTTTATGATAACAAAGTGGATAAAGTATTTAAAAGCCATATACTTAGAGACTCTTTGATGAGAGTTTGGAAGAAGCACCGAGTCAAATGGGATTATAAAATACCGCTATGGCTGGAACTTGGTCATATTATGTGGAATACAAATATAATGTCACTCGGGGGGGGTTTATACAAAGAGGTTCTTTTTACAGATGCGGGCAGATGGCAGTTGAAGACACTACAGACACTGTTGGACGAAGGGATTAACTTAACTTGGTTACAATATAATCAATTACAATTGAGATGGAGAGAGGACCAAAAAACTGGTATTATGGTGCATGAGGAAGAATTGGTTAGACATATAAAAGAGAAAGGTCCAATGCATATTAAAAGGCTTTATAATGTTTTGTTGGAAAGGGATTCAGAAACTGAACTGGTTAAAGATTGTATGATTAAGTGGGCACAAAATTTTGAGGAGTCAGTGATGTTGGAAACATGGGAAAAAATTTGGGTTCAGAATGTTAAATTTACACAGTCGCAGAATCTGAGGGAAAATTTCTATAAAATGTTTTATAGATGGCATTTAGACCCCAAAAAATTGTCGTGTATGTACCCTAATGTTCAGCCAAAATGTTGGAGATGTGACTGTTTAGATGCTACATATTATCACGTTTGGTGGACTTGTAGGAAAGTTAAGGCTTTTTGGACAAAAATTTGGTGGGTCATGCAGAATGTTTTGGGGAAAAAAATTCAATTTTCTCCACAATTGTTTTTATTGGGTATAGTTAAGGGTTTTACTACAGGTGAAACAAAGTTGATATTGTACATGATAACAGCTGCGAGATTATTGATAGGTAAATATTGGAAGAATGAAGTTTTGCCCATGATTGAGGAATGGACTTTGAAGATGGCCAGTTTTGCAGAGATGGCGAAGATTTCAGCATTTTTAAAAGACTGTTCACAAGAGACTTATGAATGGGAATGGAAAAAGTGGATAGATTATGTTCAGAACAAATATCAAACTAGGAAGTACCAAATAGCTTTTATTTGAAAATGATATTTTAAGATAGAAATATCTCAGTGTAATGAAGATGAATAACTTACAAGGAGGAGGGAAGGGTTCAAGTTTTATATAAGTTTTATATTAAGGGGGTTTTTTACCTGATATAAGTATATTGTGTGGAAGTCCGGGGGGAGGGGAGGGTTAGGGAGGGTTAGGGAGGATGGGAAGTTCGGGGTGGGTAGTGGGGGGGGGAAGGGGTGAAAATGTAATTGTAAAACTTTTGCAATAAATAAATAAAAAAAAGATCTGAAAATTGAAACTGAAAGATTATGGCTGTGATGGTTCCAGTACATATCAGCACACTAATCTTGGATGGCACTTAGAAAATCTGTGCATTGACAAAACTTCCATCTGTCAATAGAAATGGCTACAGTATTTGGATCTACACATATGCTATGCCAGTACAATATGACATCCATCCAAGGTCCTTGGGAAGAGCTTGATGAGTATGAAGGCTAATATCAGCTAAAGAACTGGCAATTGTGACTTCACATTATTGTTTATTTAATAATAATTTTAACTTTATGCCTCCTTACTCCCGATGACTATAGGCAGCTCAAAACAAGAAATGAATACTAAAATTAATACAAGATAAAATACAGAAAATTGACAGGCCTCACTCCCTGTTGCCAAAGGCTGAAATGATGAGTAGGTCTTCATGCTGTTATAAATAATAGGAGAGTGGGGCCCACCCAGATCTTGTGGAGAACCTCATTCCAGGTGGCAGATGGTGCTACAGAAAGACACATTACTGAGATCCCAGCTGACATTGTTTAATTGAAGGAACCTTCTTCTTCTTCTCCATATCTATCATCGGATGTTGGCGATCACGTTGGCAATCCTATTTTTGTCAATAGCCGCATGAAAAAGTGCTGCTGAGTTTTGTCCAAACCAGTCCCTTAGGTTTTGAAGCCATGATGTTCTTCTTCTGCCTGAACCTCGTTTGCCTTCAATCTTTCCCTGGAGGATTAAGTGAAGGATGCCGTATTTTTCTGGATGTCGCATCACATGTCCAAAATATTCTAACTTTCGCTTTTTAATGGCTTTGATGATTTCCCTTTGCTTTCCCAGGCGGCTTATCACCTCGTTTGTGATTTTGTTAACCCAGCTTATACGTAACAGCCATCTGTAAATTCACATTTCAAATGCTTCTAGTTTCTTCAGGTGGTTTTCTGTCAGAGACCAACTCTCTACTCCATAGAGCAGGATAGAAAAGATTTAACATCTGACAAGCCTGATTTTCAGTCTTAGGCTTATGTCGTGATTGCAGAAGATCTTTTTCATTTTGAAGAAGGCTGTTCGAGCTTTCTCTATCCTTGTCTTTACTTCACTGAAGGAACCTAGAACACACCAAACTTGTCAAATCAAACTGGTTGGGGAGAGACAGGCATTCCCACAAGTAACAAGGCTCTATGCCATGTAGAGTGTTATAGGTAATGACCAGTACCTCGAATTTCCACAGGAAGAAAACCGGTGACTGGTACATCAAATTCTTTATTATTATTCTTAAAGTGTTACAAAAGTCATTTTCTGTGGCTGATGCTGAAAGACGTCACTTGCCCTTTTGGTTCCTGATAGTTCATTGTGTCAAGATGTAAAAAGGTATTTTTTAAAAAAACCCTGTATATTCAGTTGTTCTGCTTTCTTCTAAGTGGAGAATAAGTCAAGACCGAGGGAGAAATATGCCATTTTAAGTATAATTACTCAGAATTGACTTCAGTAGAACTTCTTCTCATGTACAAGGCTGCAACAGGAAACAGATATTGAATTCAATGGGGATGAGTTTTTTAATGCTTTTCTCTCAAATATATTCCACTAACCGTCTCTATAGATGAGAGACACATTGTACTATTAAAAAGGAAATTTCAAACCTAAGGTGTTTGGAGGTTGCCAATGTAGTCTCCTGTTTAATTATAAACAATGAATGTTTTGTTCATATCAGTTAGGAATTTCTTATACTTGCCAGAGGATTACTTTACAGAAAAGCATCAGGGGGAAAAACCCTCCTTTACCCCACTTCTACTTCTTTAAAAATGATTCATGAAAAAAGAAATTCACCTGAATCTTGTCAGAGAATCCTTTTTAATGTCTACTAGACATTAAACACATGATTCATTGGATTATTGTTTCAGGGGTATTTCCTGACATAAACAGAGTGACCATGGGTGGGCAAAAAACCAGTGGAAGCAAGAACAACTTCTGATTTCTTACTGATTTCCCTACTGAGTATTTTTGTGGGAAGCTGGGAGGGAACATCAGAAATCTTCCTTCCTTCCTTCCTTCCTTCCTTCCTTCCTTCCTTCCTTCCTTCCTCCCTCCCTCCCTCCCTCCCTCCCTCCCTCCCTATTGAATTCTGAGGAAATCAAATTTAAAATAAGACATTTCTAGCTTCCTTTTATCTAAAGAAAAAAAAGAAAAGAAAAAAAATGGAAACCAGGGAAGGGCTGCAGAAAACTTAGGAGTAGATGGTTCCTAAGAATGTACACAACAACCAGGTTTAAAAACAAAAGAAAATAAAAATCTGAAACCAATAAATAAACAGCAACACTGACACTCCCAAAAGACAGCTGCCTCAAAATAGGTGTCTTCAAGGGAAGATGAAACAAAGTACTGTGCTAAAAATTTCTGCTTCCCAGTGTTTGAAAGTTTTCTTCCCATGCCAAAGAGGCTTATTTTTCCCTATCTCGTTCATAGGAAGTAATACTTTCTGCAGGTTATTTCCTGATGTACTCTACTTTGGCATAAATAATGGATTTGCCTTCTCCTCCCCTGCTCTGCAGCCTTTTTGGACTGGAATAAACCCAAGAGAGAGATTATCTCTTGGTACCTCCTTTGCAATTTCATCGAACCCTGGGATGCTGCAGACAGAATGCTGAAAAAAGGTTGCTCCATTAAAGATGACTCATTCACACAACCTTTGCCCCAGTGCAGGATGTCCCACGTCAATGTCTGTCCTTTCAATACCCTTGCATAACACAGTACATAACATATCACTTTCACCTGCCAGTCCCTGGTTTCTTCTTTTCAGGATCATCCCAAGTACATCTTTATGATTCCTATATGAAAAGGCACTTTGAGAACGTCCAATGCTATTTTTAACAATCAAATGCCAAAATTTTTGAGACTAGGGAAGGACACACCGGTAATTATCTGATCTCTCTGATATCGTTGGAAGAGCATTTTTCCCCCAGCAGACAAGGCAGCTTTTGAATGATTCGATTGTTGATAGGAGTGCTATTCTTGAAGTCAGCAAAAGATTGGTTGCAGCAAAATTGGTGACTTAACTAGATCATTACATCTGCAGAGGATGGATCTTTTGGTATCTAATTATGTACTTCATTCCACAGAATAGAAGCATAAATATAAGTCTTGCCACATTAGAGAAGCAAAAGCAACTGAGGAGCGATGCCAATTAATTTCTGACAAAGTAGTACAAAGTGCTACCTTCCTAATTAAGGTTGTGTGTCATTTCTGACAGCATTATGATTTTGCAGGCATTGCGGTCACTTCTCCTTCAGTTTGGTCATGCTTTATCACTGGAATAGTCAGACCTTTAAAAAAAAGATGTATAAGCATTCTCAATTATTGTTAGCCTGTACGGTAGAATTTATATAAATTTAATTACATCTTCATCTTCATCACCATGATGGAACTGGACTCACAATAAAATCACCTCAAATTTCTAGCATATTTTGAATTTAGGTATCTAATAGCACATTCTTCCAGGGAAAACTCATATCATGTAGGATTCTATTGGGCAAATCTCATATGAAATGGAAATCCTACCCTGTTTCCCCCAAAATAAGACATCCCCTGCCATGTGCCTTTGGAGCACATGGCAATAAGGTCAAGCTCTTATTTCAGGGTTCAAAAAAAATATAAGACGGGGTAATATCTGTTGTTTGCCACTGAGATCTTGCACTTCATTTGCCAACAAGATTTCCAGTTTTGCCAGAAAAATTGGCTTTCAAAAATATCTCATTGAAACCTAAACTGCACATTTCAAAGTTATTACAGAACTATATTATTTCACGCAATTTTATACTAATGGAAAAAAAATTGCCAAAGTCATTCTTAGCATCAAACTCATTGATGCACTTTCGTGTTCTTCCTGAGAATGCTCACGAAGATAAATCTATCTCAGCATCTACTTCTGTCCTACTATCGCAGCATCATTGAGAGTGTCCTGACATATGGCATTCTTGCATGGTATGGGAGCAGCTCTGTAGCGGACAAAAAAGCTCTACAGAGAATCGTTAAAACTGCCCAGAATATCATTGGACTCCAGCTACCAGCCCTGGATGACATCTTCGAATCTCGCTGTTTGAGAAAGTTACATAACATTCTCAGAGACTCTTCCCATCCTGCTTACAATCTTTTTGGACTGTTGCCTTCTGGCAGAAGATACAGAAAAATTAAAACTCAGACCACACGTTTTCTGAATAGTTTTTATCCCAGAGCTATAATTGCACTCAACAATGAACTAAAGGGTCACCATCAATGAGCTGTTGGACAGTACTACTTGGTCTGTTGTGTGGATGTTTGGGTGGTTTAGGGATGGAGAATTGTGGTGGGTGGGAGTGTGTTTGGGGATTGTTACAGGGGTGAAATCCAGCAGGTTCTAACAGGTTCTGGAGAACCAGTAGCGGAAATTTTGAGTAGTTCGGAGAACCAGCAAATACCACCTCTGGCTGGCCCCAGAGTGGGGTGGGAATGGAGATTTTGCAATATCCTTCCCTCAGGAGGGGAGGGAATGGAGATTTTGCAGTATCCTTCCCCTAGAGTGGGGTGACAATGGAGATTTTGCAATATCCTTCCCCTGCCACGCCCACCAAGCCACACCCATAGAACGAGTAGGGAATTTTTTTGGATTTCACCCCTGGATAGTTATGTGTGTTGGACCTGGTCTTTGGGTGTTAAGTGAATTTCATTGTTCAGTATACTGTGTATACACGTACAATGACAATAAAGTTATTTATTAAAATGAAGGTTCTTTATTAAAACTGTCCATCTATTGTATTGCATTTGCTTTCTTTATGTTATATAATCCATTTTTCAAAAAGTCTCAATTCCAACTTATTTGGCATCCCGAAGTTTCCATTACTGTGCTATCCTTTATGTTGTTCTGTGGCTTGAGTTGATAGAGTTGATATTTGATTTAGCATGCCAAAGGTTTTTCAGTATGACAGATACAGTTCAGCAGACAATAAAGAAACAGTGTTTAAGGTGGGATGAGCATAGAGTATATAGCTAAATTAGAGCTACCATACTTGGACTGCAAAAATGAGACAACTGGTAATTTGTCTGCTGCAAAGCATCTGCCTTCTGCATCTCTTTACTGCTCTTTTAGCAATTGTCTGGGTTTTGTGGTCAATCAAACTTAAGTTTTCTTAAGGCCATGGGAAATTGTCCATCACATTTAAAACAATGGAGCAATGACCCCTTAGCCAATGAAATGGCTATAATAAGGATCAAATGTATGCCACCCATTGTAATTGTGAAGCAGTGGGAAATATCTAAAAAATACCCATAGACTATTAGAGGCAGATTAGCAGAAGACACAGATCAGTAAGTAAGTGCCACTAAGCAATGAGAGTAGGATGGTTTGGAGACCAGTGAAGAACCAGGGGAAGACGACAATGCCGAGAAGCCCCAGTTCTGAGATTAAAGGAAAATTCCTCTAAGATTGACACTGTTTCTGTGACATAGCAGCTTCTCTTCTTAGAAGAGGTTTGTGTCTATTTTACATAACTTTGGGGTGAAAATAAGATGAGGAGCAGTGGTGGGTTGCTCCTGGTTCGGCCGAGCCGGTAGAGGTGATGCTATTACATCACCGAACCGGTTCTCTTTCTTCGGGAGCTGGGCCTTCTTTTTTCGGCCAGCTGAGAGGTGTGGCAGAGCGGATTGCCGCACCTCAGCTGGGCAAATTCACAATGCGCTTGCGCAAAGTGCAAGTTTGGCGTGCAAAGCGCGCGACCAAAGAGGTGATAGCGCGCAAAGCATGCGCACAAAGAGAACCAGTAGTAAAGCCGGTTAGAACCCACCCCTGGTGAGGAGGAGATATAGTTTTACTCTAAAAGTAAACTGATGGAAAATCCTCCAAAGAGTCAGGCAGGACAATTAGATCAGGACAGTTAAGTATAAAACGACACAATTCCAACTTAACAGGAGTTGTGTCAGGGTTCCAAGTAACACCCCCAACAAAAGAAAACTCCGAGGCTTGAATTTCCTCAAAGTTCCATTTTATTAGAGATGTCATATTGGCACATCTGGGAAAACCCGAATCTGAAAGTTTCCAGGTTTTCCCCATCCAAAGAATCCTGTCCAGCACCCACAAGTCCATCACATGATCCAATCAAAGCACCATCCCAACTGGAGATCCCTCCCAAGTCCAGCCCAGGTGCAGAGCAAGACAGCCTTGATTTTCTGAGAAAGAAATGCTATTATAACTATATATATTACCCATGGTCCATACAACCCCCCCCCCCCCCCCGCAATTTCCCACAGCAGTAATTATGACAGGCCTGAAGGCCCAATACAAAAGATAGCTTCCAGGTCTGACAAGTTGCTTAAGGGGAGTTGTTAAACAACAGTAATGAGATTTAAGAATATGCATTTAAGCAAGTAAGTTCACTATTTATGCTTGATCAAGTTACTAAAAACTGGATATTATGTTTGTTTTAATAAGAGAAATATTGAATAAAATATTGGTAATATTGAATCCTGGCTTTCAGAAGTGAAGGCTTTAGGGTTATTTTTTTTTTCTTGGAGAGATGGGAACAAATGGAATATCTTTCACCACAACAAAATGACAGTCCTAATGATAGGATTCTGCAGCATCATATTTCGAACATCCTCACAATTTCCTCTAAACATCTGTCACTGATGAACCCTACAAGAAGTTATCTCAATCATCTGTGAGTTTACTCCTGGCAGCTTTTATTTCAATATGAGAGACAAAGTCACATTTATAATTTGGTTTATACATTTAACAAATAAAGTAGGTCTCTTGGAGAAATCCCATAGTATTGGATATGTTTCTTCCCAAAAATATTACAAAAATACCAAATTCTTAAGTTAAAAACTGCTGATAATCTGTAACCATTAGTAGCCCTTAGTGACCTTCTGTAGAGGTGAAGATGGGACATCACTTATTATTACAACCCGGTTCTCTGTCCTCCTTAAATCCACCAGTCAGTGAGTACTTCATGTGGATTTCCCCCTGTGTTTTGAGAACCTGCTGATAAAATATGTAAAACACCTTGAGAGCCTTGGAATATACAAAGGAGTCTGGCTACAATGAGATGTCTGAGGGATTATGCACGAACAAATATGCAGGATGCAACAAATGTCAAACAAGAGAAAGCTTTTGTGACTGATAGTGCAAAGATGTCATGGCAGCCAACACATGAGAGCAGCTGCAGCCCAGCCAATTCAATAGGTAAACATGCCAAGTCTTGTTTAAATTCTTTGTAGATATTTTATATTTTGTATTTCAGTTACACCACGAGACAACTCTTGAATCATAAAATGATTAAAGATTTAATTCTCAGTTTGAAATAAAAAAATAAATTGCCCTATTTTATCAGTATCTGTTTCAGTAATAGCCTATTCTTCAATACTCAGTAGAAGCAAGTCAGTGCTTGCATGATAACCTTCTCATATAGAGAGAAAGAAAGCAAAACAAACAAACAAACAAAAACTATGGCTTCTGGAATTGATTATATTGTAATAGTTGTGTACAAACATTGTATACTTATCACAGAACGTCCTGATATTTCTTCAAATGTTCCCTGTTTGTCCCAGAATGTACCTCTCCCTATCTCTATACCTCCCTATCCCAGGGATGGTTTGTCATTTTCTAAAGTAAATATTCTAGTATAGGAAACAGGGTTGGACTATCTAGAAGAGGGGTATCAAACTCGATTTCATTAAGGGCTGCATCAGGGTTGTGTTTGACCTCGGGAAGCCGGGTGTGGGTATGGCTGGAGGGGGCATGGGCGTGGCCAGCTCAACATCACTCGTTGAGGCGCTATTTTCAGCCACAACAGCCTCCTGCAACCCTCTGCCAGCGAACAGGCTCTATTTTCGGCTGTGATGGCCTCCTGTAGCCCTCTGCCAGCAAAAACGGAGCCCGGGCCGGCTAAAAACAGAACTAAGGAGGGACATGCAAAGGCACCGTGGACTGGTCCTTCGTTGTTTCTGGGCAGCCCCATGGATCAAACCTAAGCACTCCGTGGGCCAGATCCAGCCCCCAGGCCTTGAGTTGTGCCTGATGTAGATTTATTTCAGGAAAATAATATCAAATTATATCTTCTTTAAGTTTCAGGCTGACTTACTAAATGAGGATGAAATTTTTAGACAAGGCAGAAATTATTATAATCTCTTCTCTTGATTTATAATTTATATTGTACTGGTTATTACAAATTGCATATAACCTTGATTTTAATAATGAAATATTAAACCTTTTTTTAATTTAAAGAAACATATAATGGTACTCTCAAATTTACTGTATATTTAACTAGACAATTGTGTGATTGATTGGCTCATCTTTTAAAAGAAAGGTAGTATAGTTTCATGTGACCAGAATAAATATTAGTTTAGTTTAGTTTAGTTTAGTTTATTAGATTTGTATACCGCCCTACTCCCGAAGGACTCAGGGCGGTGATATTAAATTTTAAGGTGACCATATTTTTTACCAAAATGCTGGGCATGAACATCTAAGGCTAATATCATAATATCATAAAATTATTATAAAAATAGTAATGGCAAACAAACTTCAATAACAATATTTAATTACCTAAACGGATAACCCAAATGACCATGGGTGGGCAGAAAAGCAGTGGGAGCAGGGGCAACTTCTGATTTCTTACTGGCTTCTCCATTTATATTGCTTGTGTGAAACTGGCAAGGAGAGTTGGAAATGACAATCACATAACCACCAGGATACTGCAATGGCCACAACTTTGTGAACAAAACTGGTGTGAACATCATGGCAATTCAGTTCCACAGGAGTAATGATTCCCAGATTTTTACATATTCAGTTAGTGTATTTTAGGTACTCTGACTCAAATTTCTTGTATAGTGCACTGTTTGGCTAATTTAAGATTACAAAATACAAACAGATAAAAACAATGAGAGCTTTAGTGGTGTATAGATTTTATAATGCTGGTAAATCTCTTTCCTGTTCATTTTTTAGTTTTCTTATTTTTCTACTCAAACATGAGCTTAAAAAAGCTCAAAGAAGCTGTTAGTGACAGACTTTCCTTGTAAAATTATGTCCATAAGGTCAGAAAGAATCAGAAGCAACTCAACAACAATCAGACAAGCATAATCCACAGTCCAGTCCCTTGGAATCTGCTGCCAAATGATTTTATTTCCTATGTAAGGATGAGAAAAATATTAATAAGGAACAGTCCTAATAGCTGCATTTAACTTAATCAAATTTAAATTAATTCAAATTTTTGTTGTAGCATACAAAATTGTACATCCATTTCATATAGCAAATAAATAAAGAAGATATGTATTGCTCAAAATTCCACATTTTTCCCTTTTAGAAAGCTATACTAAAGTTTGCTTGGGGGAAAAAAAATAACAATGAAATCACTACAACTTATATAGAAGTTCATAGGCCTTGGCATATGGTGCCAGTAATATATTATTCAGCAAGCAAAGAAATTATTCAAAAACTGTAAGTCAAAGCCCTTTCCTGCTTTCATCCTGACCTATAACTGTCAGAGTTTATTTCTGTAACATTCTCATTTAGTTCTCATGGCATTCCTGAGGAGTAGCCTGGCATTTGAATAATGAGGAAACAGGAAGAACTGGAGAAAGTACATGGCGAGATTCATATTTTTCCATTTGCTGTAGAAATAGTATGAGACCTGTTAAGTATGATTTGACAAGGATCTCCATCTCTCGGAACATTCTTCCTACTGCATTGGCTTGGCTAGATGCAAAATAAGTTGAAATTCTTGCAAATTAGGAATAGGATAAAACAGGAAAGGAGTCCCTGCAGATTTTATTCTGCTAATCATCGCTGACTATAGGGGGTAGCATTCATCTCCATTTCGAGACCATGAGCCAGCACTGTCCAAAGATCTGTCCATAGTCATGTGGCCAGCATGACATCATGGAGCACTGTTACCTTCCCACCAAAGTGGCACCTATTTATCTACTTGCATTTGCATGCTTTTGAACAGATAGATGGACAGGAATTAGGCGAAGATGGATGCTCACCCTTTTACGCAATGCTTGAGTCACAAACTTGGGCTTTCTAGCTGACAAGCCCAGCATCTTGACCACTGAGTCATCATGCTGCATATGAAAAATAGGATTTAGCAATAGCAACAGCACTTAAATTTATATACCACTTCACGGTGCTTTACAGCCCACGCTAAGCAGTTTACAGAGTCAGCATATTGCCCTCAACAATCTAGGTCCTCATTTCACCAATCTCAGAAGGGTGAAAGCAGTGGTGAAATCCTCCGAGATTTACCACCAGTTCGCTGTGCGTGCATGCGCGGTGCATGCCAAACACGTGCTTCACATGCATGCGCACCGCAGGCGTTACAGCACAACACGGAAAAAGGAGGCCTAAGAAGTTAAGTAGAACAGCAAGGGGGGAGCAGCTGTGAAGGATTTCCTGCTTTCTAGCAAATATAAATAGCGCGGCACACCTGATCATCAGAAATACTGGTTCAGACGAACCGGCAGCATTTTTTTTACTGCTAAGCTGGAAATATTAACCAGATATGAGGACAGAATGGGAATGCCTTATCTGTAGCAGAATTCCAAAACATTTCAAACGTTACACATGTCAGAATGAGACTCACCGATCAGCCTTTCTGACAGCTGAATGTTTAGGTAGGATGTAATGTCAGTTTATTTATTTATAGCTTGGCTGAGGAATTTTTGTCATACTTATTTTAAATATTGTTTTTCCTGGCCTCAGGATGTAAGGATTGGTGTGGGGGATGTGATTGAGTGAGTGAGTGAGTATATGTGTGGATTCCTGTAAGAAAGGGAGATTATGGATTTAGATATATTAAAGCAATCCTAAATTTAGCAAGAGCAAGAGCATTTAGACTTATATACTGCTGCATAATGCTTTACAGCCCTCTGTGAGCAGTTTACAAATGTCAGCATATTGCCCCCAATAATCTGAGTCCTCATTTTACTAACCACGGAATGATGGAAGGCTGAATCAACCTTGAGATGCTCAAGACTGAACTGCAGGCAGTGGACAGAGTTTGCCTGCAATACTACATTCTAACCACTGCGCCACCATGGCTCATTAATATATTTTACACACCATATCTGCTCTATTTCCCTTGGAGGGCTAGTAAGAATTGGGAATGTGTACAGACCACAAGCCACTCCTCTTTATTTGTATTACCTATTTTTAATGTAGGTAAAATTATATGATTCAGAAGAAACCAAACCAATAATGACATATTACAATATTCAGATAAAATGATAAAAGATTCTTACTATATCTTTACAATTATAAAATAACTATCTAATAGACAAAAATATTTTGGTTGATTGGGGTTTTTTTGGTGGGGTATTATAATCATAATAACATAATTGGAAGAAATCTCGTAGGGCTTCTAGCCCAACCCCCTGTTCAAACAGGAAACCCTATACCATTTCAGACAAATTTCATCTTTAAAATCCTCATTGTTGGAGCACCTACAACTTCTGGAGGGAAGTTTTTCCACTGATTAATTGTTCTAATTGTCAGGAAATTTCACCTTAGTTCTAGGTTGCTTCTCTCCTTGATTAGTTTCCATCCATTGCTTCTTGTCCTGCCTTCCATTGCTTTGGAGTATAGGTTGACTCCCTCTTCTTTGTGGCAACTGCTTAGATATGGGAACACTGCTATCATGTCACCCCTAGCCCTTCTTTTCATTAAACTAGATATACCCAATTCCTGCAACCGTTCTTCATATGTTTTAGCTTCAAAAGCCTTAATCATCTTTGTTGCTCTTCTCTGCACTCTTTCTAGTGTCTCAATATCTTTTTTATATTGAGGCAACCAAGGCTGGATGCAATATTCCAAGTGTGGTGTTACCGAGGCAGGGGTGAAATGCTCCCGGTTCGGACCGGATCGCTCGAGAGGAGAGGAGAACTGGTAGCAGAAATCCCTGCCCCCACCCATGCCCAGCTGAGCCCAACAATCATCAGAGGCTTTTTTTTTTTTAACTTTTAAAAGCATTTTTTCTACAGATCCTTCTAAAAGTTAAAAAAAAAGCCTTTGGCGGAAGAGGTTGTAGAAAAAATGCTTTTAAAAGTAAAAAAAAAAAAGTTGGCCACGCCCACCCAGTCACATTACCCCCCACCAAGCCATGCCCACAGAACCAGTAGTAACAAATTTTACATTTTACCACTGTACCGAGGCATGATAAAGTGATAATAACACTTCACATGATCTTGATTCTATGCTTCTGTTAATGCAACTTAGGACTGCATTGGCTTTTTTGGCTGCTGCAACATACTGCTGGCTCATATTTAAGTAATTGTCTACTAGGACTCCAAGTTCCCTCTCACAATTACACTCTATATGTTACTAAGCTTTGATGGCTGTCACCCAAAATTCTTCAAAGCAGATTCTCTAGCAAGAGAGGCTCACTAGATTTTGTAGGATTTGTTGTACTTTTCATATAACTAGAAACTCTAAATTTCATTTGATCCCTTAGAGCAGCGGTCTTCAAACTTGGCAACTTTAAGACTTGTGACTTCAACTCCTAGAATTCATAGCTATGCTGGCTAGAGAATTCTAGGAGTTGAAGTCCACAAGTCTTAAAGTTGCCAAGTTTGAGTATCTCTGCCTTAGAGACAAATGCTACTAACTTTTCATAGCTGGAAACAGATGTTGGAGAGATGATGGTGCTGGTTTATTTGGAATAACAAGATGCTTGCTTGCTTGCTAATTGCTTCTAGTTACTGTAAAGAGATTTAAACCCATACATGAGCTTTTGACTGCATATTTTGCTACAACATTTGTACATTTTATCAGAATTTCTTCATCAGCTACATGCTGCCAAATCATTCAGACTGTCAGTAGCCTGCAACGGATCAAAAATAATAAAATGTCTATTATGAGCTTTAAAAAATAGTTGCTAATTTGTATCTTCAAATGTTTGGGAATTACAGCCATATAAATCAAATAATATTCTGAGCAGAGGGCAAGGGAAGGCAGGTTGGTGTCGTCTAAGTTCTGAACTACAGCTTCCAACATCTCTTGTTGTTAGCCATGTCTTTTATGGATCATGAAAAAATATATCCATCTCTGTGATACTTAAGCTGATAAACACAAAGTGACCTACTAAAAGTAAGTAGAGTTGAGTTATTTCTCTTTCTGAAGATATGAGTTCCTCTTGTTTGTTTATTTTTCAAAAAAACACAACCATTTTCACATATCAAAAGCAATTTAAGACTGAATTAACTCTTCTGTCATTTTCTCCAAAGTATTCATCTGAAATACTGTATGTGGGAAGCATAGTTATCTTTCAGTAAAAACTTAATTAAATCCATCTGCTCAGTGTAGCTATTTTAGTTTAAGAGAACACTAAGTGGCTTTTGACACATTCATCACCAACTTCTCAGTTCTATCAGACCAATACAGATAATAAAATCTGACTCTTTGAGCTGCTTGTCTGCTTTCATTTTAATGATACAAGATTTGCACGTTCTTATACAAGCAAACATTATGTACAGCTCGATAACACAGGTCTGTGTTATCCCATTTCCCCTTCATTTCTTAACCAAACAGAAAGCATCTGCCAACTCCAGAATATTATGACAGAAAGCTGTCAGCTATCATCAATTCACAGAATTCCCTAAAGCTAAAAAATTAAGCAACATGTCATGGTTTTAGGCAAAAAAAAAAAAGGAAACAGACATTTGGGTACAAAGGCCAGAAGAACAAATATAAAAAAGTAAGAGGTAGATCTTTTTACAAAAAATATCACAATACTTAAGTATGTAACTAACAACCAAGAAATGTAGCTCTGTCTGATTTATTCAAATAGTTTGTGGAACAATGATTTAATTACCTACAGGTTAAATATTTACACAGAGTTACATTAAGATTTGACTTTAAATTGTTAAACTGATAGAACCATTGGAGCCTACTGCTTAAAAAAAGACCAATCAAAATATGAACTTGTTACAATTGGCCTACTGGTGGAGAAATAGCCATTGCAGATGTCCTAATGTGAGGCTGTCATATCAAGGCTGCAGTCATCTGACAACCACTAAATTGCACCAAAGAGCTTGAGTTCTGTCATCTAATGGTCATCTGGAATGTTTCGGCCCAGATGTGGTGGTGTTAATGTAGTTTCCCTAGCTTCTGGTTGTGAGCAGACAACACAGGACAAATTCTCTGGATGGTGATGATGATGATAGTAAATAATAATAATATGTATCAGTGATACCCATTGTCATTGCACTTGGCACTTAGTACCATGTCCAAGAATTTTACAAAATACATCAAGAAATTGCAGCTTCCTGCAATAACACCAGAAGAACTGCAAAAAACTGTGCTACTCGGAACATCATATATTTTAAGAAGATACTTGGTTGATACCTAGGATGCTGGCAACAACCCTTATCAACCATCAGCACCAATCAATGATATTTGTGATATATTTGTAAATGTTCAGTTGACTGAGTTTCATGTTTAATGAATAAAAGAGATAATAACAATAATAATATAGCAAAAGAAAGCAAAGGCAGTATTACCAATACTAATAGTAATAGCTGGCTTGGATGCAATCCAAAAACAACTGGAGCATCAGCACTTGGACACCATCAGCACTGACAAATTCACCATCAGTCAATTGCAAAAGGCAGCTTTACTTAAAATAGTTTCTATCCTGTAACAATATCTGTAACATCATCAACCATCCACATCTGCCTATCCTAGGACCTTGGGGAGGACTCAATAGGTGGCTAAACTGGCAAATCCAGTTTGAATATCTAGCTGACTATGCGATGAATCAAAATAAAAAATAACAGCCAATTAATGTTTTTATACATTATCACATGGCTGCAGTTATAAACGAATACCTGGAATGCAAAATCAGCAAGCAAGAAAAAAATCCAGAGAGTGCACCACCAAAATAGAAAATCAAGCTGGGAGTGGAGGAAATGGATAGAGTGGAATAAATGTTAAATTAGATTTTATGGGGAGCCCGCTTTGAAATGTTATTAAAGTAGGACTTATCGTATAGTTTTAAAGTGGAAGGTGGTTTTGAATTGTTGCAATAATGCATAGATATAAAACACTATTATGCTAAATTAGAAGTTATTTTATAATAGTTATAGTATAATGTGTTTGTTTTTTTTTTGTTTTTTTTTCTCTTCTTCTTTTCTGAAATGTATGGATAAAGGGGGATTTATAATACTTTTAGTAAGTAAAGGTCAGTATTTTGAGGAGGGAGTAAGTAATCTGTTATGAATTAGGGTTTTTTTTTGTTACGAAGAAGTCACAGGGGGGGAAGGGTGGGGAGGGGGGGTTAGGGAGGGGGGGAGGGGGGGGAAAAAGGGGGAAAAATTTGTATTTGAAAACCTTTTCAATAAAAAAAAAAAAGAAAGAAAGAAAATCAAGCTGGAAAATTAGTACCAGCATGTTAAGATCTGATGTAAACAATCTAGAATAGATGGAAAGAAAATAAGCTGAAAAACAAAGAAGGCCAAAGAAGGCCTGAACAAGAAAGATCACCTAGAAACAAAGGACATCAAGGAAACACTGAAAATAACAAAGCAACAAATAACAGTCAGATCAGAGAAGATCAGCAGATACTAAGTTTGAATTGCAGCCTGGAGGCAGAATCCCCAATTTCAGTCAAATCAGAAAAAAAAACCCAGCTATGAACCAGTCAACACCTGACAAAGAACAAACAGTGCAGTTCCTTACTTGATAATGAAAGATCTAACAAAAAGAGAGCAGCAACTACAGGCCAATTACCTGCTTACCGATGACTTTCAAAATGCTAACCGGTATGGTAGCTGATACAGAGAAACTACCCAACAGCAGAGGGGTAAAAAAATCAGTTCCTATTTGACAAGATAATTCTGGAAAACTGCAAGAGAAAGAAGACCAACTTGAATGTAGCTTGGATTAATTATATGAAGGCATTTGATTCCCTGCCATAAATGCCTTCAAATAACAGGAGTCAGCAGAAAAGTCAGAAAACTTGTGCAAAGATTAATGGCATAATGGAAGACACAGTTGGGTAATGGTGGTAGCCTGGGAGAGATTAATATCAATAATATCTTTCAAGGCAACTCACTTGTAGCATTATTGTTTGTTGTTGCACTGATTCCTCTGTCAACAATAGTGAACAAGCCAGGCCAAGGCTATCAAACATCAAAACATTTGTCAGGCTATCCCTTCTCCTTTAGATGGATGATGTGAAGGTGTATGGAAAAAATATCATCTGAAATAGAATTGCTACTCAACACCGTACATTTTATAGAAAGAGTAAATGACAAATAGAGAAAAGAGACATGCCAAAGCAAAGTATTTGGCATTGACAAAATCCCCATGAGTCAAATACAAAAGGCAGCTTAATGTGGAATAGCTTACATCCTGCAACAATACGTTTAACACCATCAAACAGCAACATCTGCCTATCCCAGATCCTGACAAAGGACTCTATAAGTGGATAAAAAGTCAAATCCAGTCTAAACATCTGGCTGACTATGAAACCAACCATAATAAAAAATTGTCAACATTAGAAAAGGCATCTTCCAGGAAAACTCATTCTCACCTTTATTATTATTTCTCATTGCCATTATCCCACTGTCAGTGATTTTGAAGAAAACAAATCATGGCTACCAAACAGCAAAAGATGCTAATAAAATCTCAACTTGCTTTATATGAATGATCCAAAGCTTTATGGAAAATCAGAAATTGAAATCCAGTCATAGACAACATAGTTGTCTATGACTGGATTTATAGGGATTTATAGGGACACAGTGGCTCAGTGGCTAAGACACTGAGCTTGTCAATCGAAAGGTTGGCAGTTCAGCGGTTTGAATCCCTAGTGATGCGCAACGGGATGAGCTCCCGTTACTTGTCCGAGCTTCTGCCAACCTAGCAGTTCGAAAGCGCATAAAAAATGCAAGTAGAAAAATAGGGATCACTTTTGGTGGGTAGGTAACAGCGTTCTGTGCGCCTTTGGCGTTTAGTCATGCCAGTCACATGACCACGGAGACGTCTTCGGACAGCGCTGGCTCTTCGGCTTTGAAATGGAGATGAGCACAGATATACCAATGGAATTTGTCCTAGAGAAATGTGCTATTGTAGCAATAAAGCAGGATAAAATCACAAACAGCAATGGAATTGAAATGTCAAATAGCCAAACCATCAGGAAGCATTGGGACAAAGCATTAACAACAGATCACAACTTTTTGTTTTATCATAATAGTATGAACCAGTCATTTCTATAAAGATCTACCAAGCTAATCTGTAAAACCCAAAATCAAAGTTTCATTCTTTTCCACATCAAGCACGAAGTTCAGAAGTGGTTCCATGCAGAAACAAAAGTACTTATATTTTTTTTTCTGTAATCAAAGTAGTCAATTTTGCCATTTCAGCCAACTCCATCAGCTTCTCCAACCATTCTTCCATAGTAGGAATCGAAGTGTCCTTCCATTTTTTCATACAATAATCTTGCTGCTGTCAACATATATAGTAACAAAGTTCCAAACTTTTTCTCCAGTTCTTTTTCCATTAGACCCAAGAGGAAAAGTTCTGGTTTCATTTTTATCTCTACTGTAACAGAGAGAGTCAGAAGTCAATGTTTCCTTTTCTTTCCCTATCTTTCCTCACTTTTCTTTCCCCTTTTCCCTCCCCCCTCTTATTTGCTTTTGTATTTTGTATCATATAATACCTTATAACTTAATTAAAAATGTATAAGACAAAAGGAGACATTGAGATGAAGCCTACAAGTATCTAGAAATGACAGAGAGTCATGCCCCTTGGTCATCTTGCAGTTAAAAATTATACAAATCACTCATAAACATTTTCTTGAAACACTCTTCCAGAGTAGCTATTTCTTTTTGATAAAATTGAATGAGGACAATTGAACAATGCAGAAGAGCATTTTAATATAACACACTACAATGTTAAGTGCCTGCCTCTTACAAACTAAAATCATTTTCTTCTTTACGTTAACTTTTTAAAGTAGCCAGCTTTTTTCCCAAGGAGCTACAAATAGGTGCTATGTACCTGACCCTCCTGTTCAGAAGCACCTTTTTACTCTCAAATCTGAAATTAATCATAACTCTAGAAGTTAGTTCATTTTATTACCAAATGCTTAATGAATCTGCTGAAAGGAAATGGTTAACAAAAAGTGTATTTTGTGGCTGGGAGAACCTAAACTTGATATCAGAACTCTGCTAGACTTTTTTTTTTCTTTACAAAAGAGACAAAGAACAGTCTTGCAATGTTTAAGAGTTAACTGCTTGATCACAACATAAACTTTCATGGATCGTTATCTGCTTTATAAAATACATCGAATGCTATCCTGAATGAGGAGTATACTGTAGTATATACTTTGCTGTGGAGGAGGGCTAATAAATAATAAAAAGAATGTCAGGCAGCAATAAAATGTAGAAAGCACAAACAGTACAAATAATCTATCGATGTTATTGTTGTTAGTTGTGAAGTTGTGTCCGACCCATCACGACCCCATGGACAACGTTCCTCCAGGCCTTCCTGTCCTCTACCATCCACTGGAGTCCATTTAAGCCCACTCTGACTGCTTCAGTGACTCCATCCAGCCACCTCGTTCTCTGTCATCACCTTCTTCTTTTGCCCTCAATCTTTCCCAGAATTAGGCTCTTCTCCAGTGAGTCCTTCCTTCTCATTAGGTGGCCAAAGTATTTGAGTTTCATCTTCAGGATAATAATCTATCAATAATGGCTATTAATAAAAAAAATGTTGGATGTGATAGACATACATGCATTGATGAGCTATGTGATGCTGTGCATATTCTTATATGCACAGAATATAAAAGTCCCTCGGCTTTGTTTAACCCATAATAAATGTTGTTCAAACTTCTAATACATTCTAGTATAGCTACTTCGCAATGAAAGCGGCCTTTGCAATTCCTTTGCTCAAGGATGATATTAGTGCCAGAATGTCCTGAGCAGTTTTGATAAATCTTTGCTCAAGATTTCCAATTTAAGTCCATATAATAAAGATGACACCTGTATATGCCAGTTAAAAGAAAAAGTAGGAGCTGAGGAAGTGATATTATGACTATAAAGATAGTGTAAAGACACTGCCATATTTTGATGGCATTTAAAATCTAATAGAACTCCAATATCTGGAGCCAAAAATTGTTGATAAGTCTCATGTAATGAATTTGATAAGATTTGATATTAGGAATGAAGGTTAATAAAATTGGATCAAGAAGAAATACTGGATATTGTTTCTGAGTTATTTTATAATATGTTCTATAGAAACAACCAAATGACAGGCACTTACTTCCTCTCAATTATTCTTATCTAAAATAACACCAATGTTACATTTAATGAAGAGAGAAAATAGAGACAAACATCTTACAATGATGAAACCTGCATCGATTGATCAAAAATTCAATGTGAGTTGATTGTGGCTGTTCAATTATCACTTATCTACCACAATCAGAAATATCCCCAGAACCTAATAAATGAGAATAAATATAAAATAAATCTCTATTTTCCCACCTACCTCCTCTTAAGGGCTGTGAGTATATCATGCATTTTGTTCTAATTGACATTAAACTTCTTTATGTCGATGCACTACTAGTTTCGATCCAACGTTTAAAGGCCATGAAGAAAAGTCATTAAAACACTTGGGTGTCCCTGTGAATTCAACTTTTGAATTCAAAATTGTGTAAAAGAAATCTTTAAGGAGATATAATATCTTTAAGCTAACATTTTATAATACTAAGGACACTGCCTGGAAGAATAAAGAAATAAAATATTACATGCTTTAAAATATGGTGTAGGGGGTGGTATATAGTTTCCTGCCTAAATAGGGGGTTGGACTAGAAGACCTCCAAGGTCCCTTCCAACTCTGTTATTCTACTCTATTCTGTTCTGTTCTGTTCTGTTCTGTTCTGTTCTGTTCTGTTCCATTCTAGGAACTTTCTTTCTCTAAAATACTGAAAGAACCACTTTCAGGGGAAACATATTTTTGTATAGTTATTTCAGTGACATATTGGACTGTGTATGAAATCCAGGATGTTTTATGAAAAACAGTCCAAAGAGACTGCTTTATTGAACAGCATTTATCTGTGGATAAATGTTTGTATACCTTGAATTTTTCATGACAGATAGTGAGCAGAACAGCATCCATGCTGAACTAGTTAATACTCTTCTATGTAATTTCTTTTTAATTACCTGATATTTTCACTGACAAAGTAGTAAGTTAGGTTTAGGTACTTTTGAGCATGCAAGACATTTTGGGAAAGCCAGTTTGGTCTAATGATCAAGTTACCAGGCTAGAAACTGAGAGATTGTGAGTTCTAGTTCTACCTTAGGAGTGAAACCAGCTGAGCTACCCACTCTCTTTCAGTCCTGGGAAAAAGATAGGAACAAACCATATCCATATTGCCAAGAATACTACAGGGATTTGTCCAAGCAGCTCCCAGGAGCCAAGAGTGACTTGAAGAAATAAGAAAAAAAAAACATTTTGGACTTCAACTCTCATGGGACTCAATCAGCCTGGTTGATATTAAGGAGCTGTGGGAGAGGCAGTCTAAAATAACAGGAAAATGTCAGAATGCCTCTTTCTGTTGGAGCTTTTTAAATGCATTTGTACCAAATGTTTAATTTACACTTCAGATTTCTGAAAGTTATAGATCTAAGGGATTAATGTATATATAGTTTTGAAAAATGAGTCCTGAACGTTGTTGATATTTCCAAGTTCTCACTACCTTTTCTCATATAGTAAGGGTGTCAAACTTGCATCATCATGGTGGCGTCATGTGATGTATCGGGACTTTTTTCTCCTTTGCTAAACTGAGTGTGGGCATGGCCAGCGCATGATGTATCCAGCCCGCAGGCCACGGGTTTGACAGCCCTGTCATACAGACTGCGCTAAAAGGTTTATATTTGTTTTCTATGACTGCAAGCTTGAACAGGCATAACAATGTAGTCATGGTTTAAACAAAAGTGTAATTCTGCCTGAGATTCTTTCAGAATTCAGAAGACAGACTAGATGAAATTCCACTACTGACATATAAAGCTAAAGGTATTTCTGCATGCAGCTTTAGGAGCTGAGCTGTCTGTAAATACCTGGGAAAGATTTCAGGACTATGGTGGATAGTTCAGATACTGACTTACTGTGCTGGAAGCATTTTAAAAAGACAAATTTCATGCTAGGAAGCATTAGGACGGAAAGTAAAACTCCTGATGTTGTAAAGCCCTTATGCAAATGTACATCCACATCTGGAAAAACTCTGTATAGTTCTAGTCACCAAATTTGAAAAAGGATATTACAGAATGGAAAAACCCACAGGAGCAGGCAACCAAATACCTTTCTTACAAGAGAAGGCTAAAACATTTGGGGCTCTTTAGCCTAGAAAAAAAAAGATGACTGAATGAGGACAGGATTGCAGTGTATAAAAATCAGATGATTGAGCAAGGCTACGATTGTAACATATAAAAATCACTCTCAGCATGGAGGAAGTGGGCAGAGAGAAGCTTTTCTCTTTTGCTTAAAATGCAAAGGGCCAGGGTCATCCATGAAAGCTGTTTGGAAGGAGATAAGCATGCTGTATATGATTAATAATAGAAATTCATTATCCAAAGTGAGTTGGGTGAAGACCACTAAAGAGCCAGTTTAACATAATGGTTAAGGCATCAGGCTAGAAACTGGGAGACTGCAAGTTCTAGTCCTGTAATATGAAGCCTAAGCTGGGTGACTTTGGGCCAGTAACTCACTTTCTCACCCCTACGAAGGAGACAGTGGCAAACCACTTCTGAAATCTGAAAACAAAAACTTGCAAGGTACTCTTCCAGGCGGTCACCAGAAGTCAGTACTGATTGACTTGTAAGTGCAAAAACAAAGAAACAAAACTTGAATGGCTTTAAAAGAGGGTTGGATAGATTCCTGGTGGGTTAAGGGCTATTTATTTTAAGAACACTTCTGAGATGGGGCCAGATATCATGTTTGGAAATAATAAGAGAAAGGGAGTAACAGTAATTTGAAAAGCTCCTGCTTGTTTCTGATTGGCCATTGTGAGAAACCAAATTTTGGACTAAGAATTTGGCCTAATCCAGCAGAGCTATGCTTACGGAGCTCATGGAGAAGAACATTAGTGATTTAGAGCCTTTCAAAAAATCAAATTATAAGTCATAAGCCAAAGTTAGTCTAAAAGGGTGTTGATGGACTCACTCCAATTTTTGGCTACCATAGCCTCTCCTCCTACAATATCTGATTTGAGCCATCCACTACCTGTTAGCCAAATTACAAACCTCACAAGCTTTTTATGACAGTGAAGTGGAGATCTTCCTGCAGATCTCAAAGGATCAGTGAATGGCAAATAGTATTAATGAAACTGAAGAAGGGCTATTCCTAAAGTTGCAGGATCCAATCTGAATCAGTCACCGGAATCAGAGTCCTAAAGGTGCTTTTTCAGGAGGCAACTGGACTTCCTTGGTTTTCTCTTTGAAGACGTTTTGCTTCTCATCCAAGAAGCTTCTTCAGCTCTGGCAGGATAGTGGATAGACAGGATAGATCCCATCAGAGCTGAAGAAGCTTCTTGGATGAGAAGTGAAATGTCTTCAAAGAAAAAAACAAGAAAGTTGCCTCCTGGGAGAACCATGACCTGGATGACTGAGAATCTCTACAGACTGGGACCAGAGATTTTGTCTTCTGAGCATTCCAACTCATGCTGGAGCCCATCTTTAGGAAACTTCTCTCTAGCAGAATAGGTGTTGTTCTCTGTGTGGTATTTATATGGTGCCTGTTGTGTGTAGCTTTTTAGATGTAGGTTGGGGAGCTGATGGCTAGCTATTAGGTTGTTGGTGGGCTGGACTCCATGATCTCCAAAGTCCCTTCCAGCTCTATTATGATTGTTTCCTTGTGCTGCCAAGCTCTCGCCTCCTAAGTAATTGATAAACTGGGGGTAAATTCCTAAAGTCTCCTAAGTAGACCTACATAGAGCCAGCATAGTCGTACTGCACTCAGTATCAAGGATGCAGCTGTAGAGGTGGACAACAGTACTAAGTATCTGGGGGGTGCAGATAACTAACAATCTGAACTGGTCCCTCCACACGTTATCTTTAGTGAAGCCTGCAAACCAGAATCTGCATTTCCTGTGTCAGATGAAGGGAACACATCTTTCTCCTTCTGACCTGGCTACTTTCTACAGAGGAACAATTGAGAACATTTTAATAAACTGCATCGCTGTTTGGTTTGGTGGCTGCAGTGCCTCAGAGAGAAAGTCCATTCAGAGAGCGGTAAGAACAGCCTAGAATATTATAGGTAGCTTGCTTCCTGCCAATCAGGATACTGCTTATAAGCGCTATGTGCTTAGAACTCAAAGCATTGTTAGAGACCCCACACACCCTCTTCACGACCTGTTTCTGTCGCTCCCCTCTGGGAGGAGGTTTCGAAGTATATCTAGCAGGACTACCAGTTTCTGTAACCGCTTTGTTCCCTATGTCATCTGTCTGGTAAACTCACAAGATTTGTTTTTCTCACCATGTACAGGTATACATCCGAACTAGACTGTGTTGTTTCTCTGTGTCATATAATATATGTGGGTAGATGCATTACTATTTATTTATTTATTTATTTATTTATTTATTTATTTTATTTATTTATTTATTATTTATTTAATTTTCATTTATTCATTCAATCATTTCTTTCTTTCTTTCTTTCTTTCTTTCTTTCTTTCTTTCTTTCTTTCTTTCTTTCTTTCTTTCTTTCTTTCTTTCTTTCTTTCTCCCATGGTTGTGTAATGTATATTGGAGGTTGGTGACCCTTTGAGAGCTGCATGCAACGAAAATTCATTTTTAATATATGCCAAATTAGTGTACATTCAAAGTGACAATAAAGTTGGTCAAAGTTTTCCCCTCCGAGGTTAGTTGCTTTCCAACTAGGAAGCAGCAACTCAGCCCCATAAAACATGCAGAAGGCAATCCCACGAATCCAAACGCCCTTCCCATGAGCGCAAGTGCCGTTCTCGACTACTTGAGTAGCTTTTACTCAACTCCGACCGCCAAGCCGCTGAAGAAGAAGAAGAAGCCCGGTCCCAGGAGGCTGCTCAAGCAGCGGCGGCCGCCGAGCTCGGGGCAGGCAAGACTCGGGAACGGAGCCAGCCAGTGGCCGCCTGGAGCCCTGCCGGGAGAACGTGAGGCGGTGGCCACCGCGCGGCAAGTTGTGGCGGGGGGAGGGGGGGAAGGCGACTGCTGTTTCCCGCCCTCCCCTCCCCCAGCGCTCGAAATGGAGCGCAACTTGAGCGCGGGGCTTGGCAACGAGTCTTCTCGGGCAGCAGCGGGGGGGACCAGCGGGGAAGCGGCGGCGACTTGGGTTTTCGGCGCGGTCCTCTCCGTCATGTGTGTGGCTGGCGTGACGGGCAACGTGTACACCTTGGCGCTGCTGTGGCGCTCGGGCCGGGGAGCCCGGAGCGCGCCTTTATCCGGCTCCATTGCCAGCCTGGCTCTGGCCGACCTGCTCTACCTGTGCTCCATCCCGTTCATCGTGGGCACGTCGCTGGCCCAAGACTGGTACTTCGGCGAGCTGGGCTGCCGCTTCCTGCTCAGCCTGGACCTGCTCACCATGCACGCCAGCATCTTCACCCTGACCGTCATGTGCACCGAGCGCTACCTGGCCGTCACCCGGCCGCTGGCCGTGAGGTACCGGGCGCCGCGCTTCCGCAGGATCACCGCCGGCGCCGTCTGGGGGATCTCGCTGCTGCTGACCCTGCCTATGATGCTGATGGTCACCCTGAGCCAGAGCGGCGACGGCAAGCATATCTGCGCCCCGACCTGGAGCCCCGCCGCCTTTCGGCTCTACCTGACGGTTCTTTTCAGCACCAGCATCCTGGCCCCCGGGCTGCTCATTGGCTGCCTCTACGCCCGCCTGGCCGCCACTTACTTGGAGTCTCAGAAGAACCCGCCGCGCAAAACGGGGCCCAAGCGCTCCCCCCGCCAGAAAGTTCTCATCCTGGTCTTCACCATCGTGCTGGTCTTCTGGGCCTGCTTCTTGCCCTTCTGGATCTGGCAGCTGGTGTCCCTCTACCACGGCCCCCTGGGGCTGCCGCTCCACATCCAGAAGTATATCAACTACCTGGTCACCTGCCTGACCTACAGCAATAGTTGCATCAACCCTTTCCTTTATATCTTGCTGACCAGGAACTACCGCGAGTATCTTCGGAACCAGCATAGGAAGTTCTACCGCTTCACCTCTTCCTTTCGCAAGAAGGGCTCCAACTTGCACTGTTCTTGGAGGCGGTCGTCCTCTTCGGGCACCCAGTATGAGTCTGGGACAGAAGGCCTGGGGATGGCTGCCCTAAAGGACTGCAAGTGAACGTCGTCTCCCTTCCCTTGTTGGGAACGGTTTCTAAAGACCATCCAGGTGGGGCCCCCCGAGCAAGGTGAGATTGGCCATGTGGGTGGTCTGTTTGGAAATTTGCCCAGGGTGAACCAAAAGAGCAATTTTATTTTCTCAATAGCAAACTTCTTTCAAGTGAAACTTACTTCCGTGTTAAGCATACACAGAATTGTGTTTTATTCAAAATCAGTAGTACATGTTAACCTTAAAAGTGACACAAATTTACTCCAAGTCTTTGGAGTAAATTTAAGCAATATAAATCAAGAAAATTTTATTTTATTCATTAAGATAATTCTTAGTAAGTCTTACCCTGTGTAGTAAGCTCTGGGATTGTAGAAAATTGGAGAGAACAGCTGTTATAATACCTTAATTCAGGCAGAGGTGTTTTTTAAAAAACTTTGGAGTTATATGAAAAGGCACAAATCTTTGCAAATAGATATATAAATATTACTCTTATCTATTCACAGATGTTATTAAGGTTATATCCCATAAGTATTGGTTTTGTTGTTTTCTTATACATGAATGTTTTAATATCGTAGCTGATTTTAAGGGTCATAAGGTAATAATAAATATCCACAATTTAAATTGCAACATTATAGTTACTTGGGATTAAGTACTTTGAATTCAGTGCAGTTTACTCCTAAGTATGTATCATTCAGTTTTATGGCAGGGCTTAATATTTTACATGTTTGTTGATTTGTTCTATAATGTTTCTGAATGTTTTTTTTTTACTTTTTTTGTCAATATATTGAAACTAATAGCTATATTAACTTTAATGATGCAGTGATAATGGGCTAGGCAAAGGTTATTGCAGGGTAAATTATTTTGCTAATCTTTTAAAAGAGTAATATTTCAAGAACTCAATATCTTTGATAAACATTCTACCAAGATACACATATGTTTCACTTTGTTCTGGTTTTACACCATTTATATATCTTGCAACTGTTCTATTCTCCCTGTAAAAAACAAATCCTTTGGCCTTGGATACATTAATTTTCAGATCCATACTCCTTGTTTCATACAATTTAGCTAGCATTTTTTCCAATCATTTTGGTTCTCAGCCAGCAATATCAGCTGAATATGAAATTATATGCATATTCATGTCCCCAAACAACAAAAAATGACATTAGAGTGTCATTGCAGGCAATATTGGTAGTATTGTCCTAAACCAGTTCATTGCAAGATGAATCCCTTCTCAGTTGACCTTACTAGCACAAATCACATAATTTAATAGTTTAAGAGGCATGGCTACCCTTCTGCTGTAGAGAGGAACGTAGGTAAGCAGCAGCTCCAACTGAATGGCCCAGTTTCATGAACAGGACCTCTCATCTGGCTCTATCTGACAACATCCCTAAGAGTCACCAAAGACTACCAGATAAACTACAGCCACATACCCATTCCTATCCTGAAATCACTATTGGTGCCACACCTGAAATCTGGAAAGGCACATCTTCAAGAGGGGGAGGGGGTCCCCACCCAGCCAGTTTTCAGTAAAGCATGTCAGGTTGACCCTTTCATTCACAATCAAGCTATGGATGAGATAAGCTTTATTATACAAAGTGACATAGCATTCATTGAGCTATGATGGTGAAACAAAGATTATCTCAAAACAAGGGCTCAACTTTTTAAAAAGTTAAGGCCTATCTTTGTTCTTTAAGCAGCCTGCAAGGGCTAAATTTGATTTTTAATTACACCTGGAACAAATATAATTAAAAGGTAAAGTGTCCCCCAAGCTGAGCTTTCCTCTTTGGTGATTTCATGGATAGATCCATATAGTTCCTTGGCAACAGTACAGAGCTGGCTTGCCTCCTGTCTCCTCATAAATTTTTTCTCCCTGCAGTTTTAACTCATAGACTTGGTATTTTTTAATCCCTTTCATCCATCCAGGACCAACCTACTTAGCTCCCCAGCCTAGACAAGATTAAGCAAGTGCTGCCATGTGCTGAGGCTAATGCCCTTTTTCTCCTCACACTTACTTTTCTGTTACATTAATAATTACATCCTGGTGGCAGTTTTTAAAAGATTGTTTACAGCTGTGTAAACTGTATCTGGCCCTGCGGATTCTAAGCTTGTCCATCCTCACCTTAAAGGAACAGAAAGCTAACAATCCTTTCACTCCTTTGCTGCCTGGCTAGGATGTCCAAGCCTTGCCTATTACATCTTTTCTCCCTCTCACCCCAACTTCATCTTTTTCATTCTCAGTTAACCTTTCCCTCCCCAGTTTTTTAACTTTTTTCCTACTTCTGAAATTTTGCATGCTGAATTTTTTTCCTGCCATACCCCTGTAACCTGTAACATGTTCATAGACCTTTTTCCCCCATTGCAATTCTCTCTGCATTTTTCTATGCTGCTTTTATTCAGCCCCAAGGCCTCTGAATTATTTATTTCCCTACTTCCCAAGTTTCCTTCATAGTAAATCCAAAGTTCTCCCCATTACCAATAAAGATCTTTTGAACTTGTAACAACAAATCTCTTTGTTCTGATTAAAAGATGATAGTTCATCTTTTAAATATTAGTCATCATTCATTTTCACTGATTCTCCTAAATCAAATTTTAAATCTTCACAGATTTCAGGAACACTTGCACTATTAAGAAAGTGTTGCTGGCTTCTCCTTATTCATAATTCTCTGCTTTGCTCTTCCTCTTTGGCCCTGTTCCTTACAGAACAATCACAGGAGAAAGTCCCAATCAAATCAAATACTGTAGGTGAAGGTATCATTTCTTGTTACCAAGTCCCTATGGCTTCTACTGTCCATCATCAACCAAGAGACCGCCAGGTTGAAGGGCCCATCTGGATCCTTCATACATATTCTTGGACATGACACCCATTTTCCTGTTTCCTTCTATTCTTATCCTGCCACCGCTCTGTCTGTCACACTACTTTTTTTCCCCCTCCGGTACCCTTATCAGTTAAGATTGCTGATAACTTTTCTTCTTTGTTGAGTTATACTTTCAGAATCAGAATCAGAATAGAGCTTGGACCTTCTAGCCCAGTCCCCTGCTCAAAGAGGAGATCCTATACCATTTCAGACAATTGACAGTCCAGTCTAGTCTTAAAAATCTCCCATGATGAAGCACTCACAACATCTGAAGGCAAGCTGTTCCATTGATTAATTGTCTTGACTGTTAGGAAGTTTTTCCTCAATTCCAGGTTGCTTCTATCCTTGAGTAGTTTCCATCCATTGTTTCTTGTCCTGCCTTCTGGTGCTTTGGAAAATAAATTGACCCCCCTCTTCTTTGTGGCAGCCTCATGTCCTTTAATGGTTTGTGTACTGTGCAGTTATAGATGTGCTACATAGCTTGTTTTTTCTGGAGACTCTACAACACTGAGAGGATCAAAGACAATAAAAAGGAAGAAAGTTAGTAAAATACAGATTTTGGGAAAGAGGGAAATTGATAAGTGACTGATATCAAGTTCCTGAAATTAGACATAATGATGCAAATTGGTTTCTGACATAGCAGTTCCGAATAATTTTAAATCACTGAGTCATAGCAATATTTCTTTTAAAGCCTGCTTAGTACTAACTTATTTCACAAATAAATTCTGGAGAGTTATATTTATAAGTCTTTGGACATGTTCTTATGTGTTTATCTTTAATAATCCATCATGTGTTTGTTTTTATTATTTTAATTATGTAATGATCCATTTGGAAAGGGTATAAATTTGCATCTATTCCCTTTCCCTTTTTTTGGCACCAGCCAGCAGCTGTCCAGTGACTTAAGCTGGCCATTTCCAACTTGCCCCATGCTGCTAAGCTTCTCTCTTACTGGAAATCAAGAAGAAGCAATTTAGATTTTTCCTTCCTGATGGAAGACCACAGCAGTCAAATGCCTGATCACCTGCTGATCTTCTTATACTGAAATATAGAGCTGCATGGGGCTAGATGGGAAGTGGCAAAGCTGGCTGTGATGATATGTGTTGTTTACTCTGGAGTCTACATAGAGACAATTTTAAAGATAATTTTGTCTGTCTGTGATAACATTGACCTTTGTGGTGAGCAGTTTTCAAAGTGTCTTACCAAGAAGAATCATGTCAAAACAATCCTTGTGAAAGGGTGTATCCCTGTAGGGTGTTGACTGTAGGGTGACACCATAACATAAAGCTGCTATATTATATTTTCCAGGTGATGGCGACGTCTTTGAGGTTGTGCTGATGAACTGTGACATAGTCAAGTATTTGATAGATCACAGGCTGGTCTGGTCAATCCTCAACCTGCATGTAGCCCTTTACACAGTATGCCACGAAGGACTGGCAGTACATCATCAACTTCAGACTGCAGGACCCAGGTCAAGACCAATGTTTTCAAGATGTATTTAATAATAATAATAATAAAAACTCTCTGACAATTTATCACTTGTAGGAACCTGCTACAACCTGAAAAGTGGATGCAGTTTAAAAATGTCATCACTCAGACTGCAACAATGGTAGTTGTACTGAATACCTGGGTGCACCAAGATTGCTTTTGATGAAATCCATGAGACCATTTCAGCAGCCCTCCGGGCCAAAACAAAAGCTATGCAAGCTGGCATTTATCATCTATCTCAAAGATACACAGTTTAAAATATCTGCAGTCCAAAGTACAGGAGAAACTGCAAGAAATGCAGGCTGAGCGGTAGCTGAGAAAGCCTGCTAAGCAGATGGAATGCTATGCAGATATGCATGCCACCGGAGAGTTCTTCAGCACCATAAAAGCCATTTATGGTGCTTCTAAATTGGGATGTTCCCACTTGCTGTCATCTCCTGGAGTTGAACCAGATCAACTGACCAGGAAGAACTGAGAACTATTGGACTGAGCACTTTTCCAAATTATTGAATAGTTGATCCTGATGTTTTACAACAGAAATCCTGACATTCCTCTGCTGCCAGTCTTGGGTGCCTAGGTCTGCCTCCTTCTACTGATGAGATCAGGAAAGTGATTTACCAAAGGTGGGTTTCAGCAGGTTCTGACCAGTTCTGGAGAACTGGTAGCAGAACTTTTGAGTAGGTAGGAGAACCGGTAAATACCACCTCTGACTGGCCCCGTCCCCATCTATTCTCTGCCTCTCGAGTCCCAGCTGATTGGGAGGAAATGGGGATTTTGCAGTATCCTTCTCCTGGAGTGGGATGGGAATGGAGATTTTACAGTATCCTTCCCCTGGAGTAGGGAGCGAATGGAGATTTTACAGCATCCTTCCCCTGGAGTAGGGAGCGAATGGAGATTTTACAGTATCCTTCCCCTTGAGTGGGGTAGGAATGGAGATTTTACAGTATTCTTCCCCTGCCATGCCCACCATGTCATGCCCACCAAGCCACACCCACAGAACTGGTAGTAAAATCCACTGGATTTTACATATGAACTCAAATAGAGCAACAGGGCAGGGTAGCGTTCTACTGCTGAGATCTACAAAGCCCTCAAACTCTTTACAGATATTCCAGTACATCTTGGCAGATACTTGGCTCATAGAAGAGATGCCTGAAGATTCTGTGATGCCTTCATTGTGGCTTTCTATAAAACTAAGAGAAGAAAATCAGACTATGAAAACTACAGGGTATCTCACTGCTGTCCATCACAGACAAGATTTTTGCCTGCATTCTCTCTTCAAACTTGTCACTTCTTGGAAAGGAACCTCTCAGGGACACAGTGATGGGCTAGAACAAAGTACAGCAGATGTGATATTTACCATGAAACAAATCCATCAAAAATGCATTGAACAAACAAACTTCTTGACTGTCTTTATTGACCTGACAAAGGCATTTGACACTGTAAACAGGAAGTCTCTTTGACTTTACTTCTTGAACCCACAAATGAAGTGCCTCCATACAGTCATTCAAGAAACCCTTTTTGCTGATGAATGTGTTCCCAGTGCACAAAGACAGTGGCTGGCAGTTGATACTGAACAAATTATCAGACACTGCTATGTTCTTTGGCCTGACTTATCTGCCTGAAAAGAACTGGTAGTTCTATCAACCGGTGCCAAATACCAACCACATTGGTATTTGATCCAAAAATCACTATTGATGATACCCAGCTGACAAAGGTAAGAAGTTTCAAATACTTGGGAAGCAAGTGATGGGTCTTTGGAAGAAGAAATTGACTCCAAAGGCCAACTAGACTCTGTACTAGGATTCTCAATCAACACAATACCCTTATCTCCCCAAATCTGAAAGTCTACAGAGCTGTGGTTATCCATGTTCTCTTATAGGGATATGAATCCAGGATTCTGCATTGATGACAGATCAAACATCTGGAGAAATTTGTTGGAAGGCATGTCTCCAGCCTGGAGGTTTTGGATCACAGGGAATCCACCAGCATTGACTCGATATGGTAGGTGAGATATGTCATCAGAATAGACATCTGCTATATATCCTGCTAGTTGCTCTCTAGTGTAGTGGAGACCAGAAAGAAACCTCAGGGTCATTACACATATGCTACGAAGATGCTGTGTGAAAGAAACCCTATACCGCTGTCACATCCAGCTAAGGCAACTAGAAGTTATGGCTGCTGACACAACTTGCTGGCGAGCTCTGTGTTATGAAGCCTCCACTGGGTTTGAATAGACAACCATTAGTAGCATCAAAGAATAATATTTATAGCTATTATAATGGACTTCCAATGCCCCTTTTATGCTATATTCTGTGCTGCCAGACTGCAGAGCAATCTCTGAGTTCACAGATGAACTGCACAACAGTATGTCTTTTTCGACTCTGAAGATCTCTCTTTCCATCCCTCCATCATCTATCTATCTATCTATCTATCTATCTATCTATCTATCTATCTATCCATCATCTCTAGCTCTATCTATCTATCTATCTATCTATCTATCATCATTTATCTAATTTACCCATCTTCCAAGTCACTTTCATGATACTCTGAAGCAGTCTTTTGTAAATGATATAATTGGTTTGCTTATAAGCGCCAATGTTTGTGACAGTTCACCAAACTATGTTAAAATGGTATTGGAAAGAAAATGGGAACATCTGTGTTTGCTGTCAGGCATGAAGATTGTGGAATATGACTTGGAATCAATTGCTTCAGGGATATGACTTGGGATCCATTGATGACTAAACATAATTTGTTTTGCAGATTTATAAAGTATAAAGATACAGATCTTTCAGCACAACTTGTCAGTCCAGCTGCCACATTTTGCACCAATAACAGTTTCTGGAAATGTTTCAAGAGTAGCTTCATATCAAACATATTGCAATCACCAAGGAAAGGCTGATCCTAGGTGTTAAAAAAAAACAAACACCTCTTGCCAAATTTAACAGCTCCAGAAGGGTTGCAGCTGGTCTATCTGAGGTACTTCTGCAAAAGTGCTTCTTGACCTACAGCACTGCCTGCAAATCCACTCACAGCTTAGACTCAAGGAGTTCTCCCAGGTTGCACTGGCTCATTCAGGAGAAGTGGTCTCAATCCCCAAGTCCTCCAGTGGTGGAGCGAGGGAGTTGTGATATCTGTATGCCTGCAGTCATTTTATTCATCCGTATTTGTGCATGCAGGCGAAACATAATGAATTCCTTATTTCTTAGGTGTGAAGTAATAACTAGCTATAGGAATATCTGCTTCATTTTAAAAAATAAATGATTTGGGTAGGCTTTTTGAATATTCACTCCATTTCTTCCTGTATGATTCTTTGTTGGTTGAAACTTCCTCTTCATTACCAACTCCACTGATTTGTCCCCTGTTCCATCCGAAAAGAGAACACAACATGTTTAAAGTACATGTTGATCTGCAAAGGAGCACCTTTTAATTTACTGCATTTCTCCTGATGCTTTAACAAAAAAAAAAGAAAAATAGGGAGGTACTTTGAATTCTCTTTCCTGCTTGTTTAACGTAAAATATTTTATCCATAACTGATTATAGAAAGAATGCATTTTCTTTTCTTTTTTCTTTTTTTAAATTTTATTAACATAGACAAACATAAAACACAAATACATGTAAACACTTATACATTAACAAAAAATCAATCAACTAACTTCTAGAAAACCTTCGCATCGGTGATTAATGTCCATTTAACCAATTTTCCTTAATCATACTATTTACAAATTTACTTGCTTATACCTTAATACATTCATAGAAGTTCAGCAGTATCTTTCTACAATCATATTAACCATTTATTTATACAATCCTACGGCTCATCTCATGTATCTATTTCTGCAATTCTTGAGTTATGTTCTCCTAGTGTCCTATGTTGTTGGCCCTATCCTTCCTTCTAACCATGTGTACCATTTTTGCCAAACTAAATAAAAGTCAGTGTTCTCTTTATCTTGGAGCTCTTTTGTGAGCCTATCCATCTCTGCGCATTCATTTATTTTTGTTATTATTTTTTATTCTGTTGGTATTATCTCGGATTTCCAATTCTGAGCATACACTATACGTGCCGCTGTCAATATGTGGATGGTAAGATATTTTATCTCCTTGGTACACTGTGTTGTAGTCATTCCAAATAGAAAGAATTCTGGTTTCATTTCTACACTTTGCCTCGTTGTTTCTTCAATTATTCTCTTAATCTCTTGCCAGTAATGTTGTGCCTTCCTGCAAGACCACCAGAGATGGTAATATGTCCCCATTTGTGTCTTGCACTTCCAACACATTGGTGATGTGTTTGGAAACATTTTAGCCAAACGTGCCGGAGGAAGGTGCCATCTATAAAATATCTTGTATAAATTTTCTTTGTATGGAATCGACAGTGTCATCTTATAATTTTCTGCCCATAGCTTGTCCCATCTGTCCAACTCTATATTGTGACCTATATTTCTTGCCCAGCTTACCATGTTTTCTTTCACTGTTTCCTCCTCTAATTTATACCTTATTAAATATCCATAAATTTTAGATATTATTTTCTCATCTGTGCCTTTTAAAATTTTATCTAGTTCACTTGGTTGGCTTTGAAAATCATAATGTCTCCGGTCTGCTGTATATTTTGACTCAATTTGAAGGTATGGCCACCAATCAATCATAATGCCTCATCTTTCCAGTTCTTGTCTCGTAAGTAGGTCTCCCTCACTACTCAACAATTCTTGATATTTCTGCATCAGAAAGAATGCATTTTCAATGATTGCATGATATTTTAGAATGTATTGATTGAATGTATATGGTTGCCCATCTCACCAGAAGAGACTTTTGAAATGTAGAAAGTTAGCACCCACCCCTCTCCTAGAAGAATGAAATATTTTAGGAAATATTAAAAAGGCAGAATATTATATTTCCCTAAAGAGAGAAATGGAGAAACATGATCTTGGAAAGCAGCACCCACCTCTCTTAATAGCCCTCAGCAGATGTCAGCACTTAAGAGATAAAGAGATAGATAGCTCTATTCATAAGCAAATCCTATGCAGCAAGATCTGAACAAAGGTAGGATTAGCCCTCAGCCACAATAGGAATTACCCAACAAGCCTCTTCATTGCATCATCCCTAACAAACTTAGCTCAGACAAATTTCTAGAATTTGTACATGGCATCATGGGAGTCTGACAACAGCCAATAGAATACATGTTCCTGCACAGGAACAGGAAGTTCAAGTGCAAAACCGAAGAGAAGCCCCCACTCTCAACTCCATGTGGTCAGCTGCACCAGAACCACAACCCATGTGGTCCTGTTCATCAATAAATTGACCTCCTTTCCAGTCAGCCTCCAGCCTCCATTTTGTCTCCAGTGCCTTTCTCACAGCTTGGAACTGAACCAGATGGATATTTCTTCCCACAGAAAGAAAGCATTATGTTCATGAAGTTCTCTTGATCTGCTTGAGCCAGCTGTGGCCCAGATAAAACAACCCTTCCTTATGATTTCCTATTCTGTGTTTAACCAAAATAAACCTCCAAACAGTTGGTGGGGGGTGGGTGTTTTGGATAGGGATCTGCAAGATTCAAGCCTGCTGGAAAGCAAAACTCTGGATGCCCACTAGATGGCAGCAGAGAAACACCCCAAACTCTAACATCTTGTGTCCAAAACTGTGTTATCAGTTTTGGCCTGTTTTAATACCTGCAGGCCAAAACTGATAACCCTATCCTTAAGATTTCCTTGAAAAGTGAATGAATGAAACAAAAATACGGGCGTAAATCCTAAAATAGAGTGAATATAATTTACAAAAAAGAAGGGAAAAAATAACTTGTACCCAACCAAAGCAAAAAAACCACAACATTTTTTCATACATTTTGCGTCATCAACCCAGCTGCTCCATTAATATTTTTAATCTAGCTTTGTAAATGAAACTAAAAAATTATAGGAACACAAGTGTTTATGGTAATCCACTCAATAAGAGTGAGCGGCCATGTTTATAATTAATAGCACATGAACCATCTGGTAAAGACATTTTCTGAGTTTACCATTGCTTCTCTGTTAGCTCTCCCTGTAGTCCTTGTTTTCCTGCCTTGCATATTAATTGCTCCTCTCCTCCCTTTTAAATGCTCATTGTTAATTTGATATTTGAAATTCCTCAAGACTGCAGCTGTGTAATTTTCCAA